>NC_135783.1:65391446-65691446 GCF_051106095.1 Pogona vitticeps | reverse complement strand
CATTGTATATAAATTGTTGGGTGCATTCACATGGCTGTCTTCTTCTGATACATTTCTTGAACTATGACCAAGTGATGTAGCTACAAATGCCATCTCAACAAAATCAACTCATGTTCCGTTCTGTTTCAGAAGCATACTACTTTAAAATTGCTTTATTTTTTCTGGTTAAAAAAAGGAAATGATATATTGCTCAAACAGCATCTAAATTTGTGTGAAAAACTTTAGAAGGCAATATTGGAAGATGTTTGTTCATAACAGAGTTTCCTTTGGCAGTTATTTGGTTTTAGGACACTTTGTTTCTCAAAGGACACTGTGTGGGGTGTTTCTCTGTGTTGACAAGAGAAGGGACAAGTGGGGATAATGTTACAAGGAAGGGATGCAGCAGTAAATTCTCGTGGGAGAGAATACCAATACATTACTTAGCATTAAAAAAAAAAGGAACAAGCACAGTGCCCATGCAGTGCCCATGATGCCAAAACCACAAGTGGATGCAAAGTAAATTGACAGCAATATTCACACACACCAAACCAATGTGGATAGAAGCAATCAGTGATCAGATCATTTTAAAAAGCCCATGCCAGCAAGGTTGAAAAAATTCAATTGGTTGGCCAAAGGAATCAATTTTACCAGTGTGTGACGTGAACAGAAATTTATAAAATGATTTTTAAAAAGTTAAAATTGACATAACTGTGTTTCTTACGGTCAGTGTGATTATGCCTTTACTGTTATTCAGCACCACAGCTACTATTCTTACTTACTGTTGTTCCCCACTGCACTTCTACATGTTTTCTCAAGTTCATGATATATAATTCAGTTCTTCAAAAAACCTCTCAATTATAAGTGTGGGATCTTGTGCTTCTGCGCCCACAATTCAAAAAACCAGCAAATGGCCCAATATTGCTCCACAATACTGTGCCTGCGTTTCCAGCAGGAAAAGGGATGCCAAGCTTTACATAGCAAAGGGCAGCCTGAATGTTGACAACACCAATGGCAGCAGTCAAGATGGTCTACAGGATACCATCCTCTGGTCTCTTTGTGAATGGTAACGAGAAAGCCACTGCTGTTTATTTGCAAGATTTGAACAGAACTTAATAGAAAAGACAATATTGCTAGAAGTAGGAAGAGAAAACAACCTAACACAAGAAGTTGTTTATTTATTTACTTAAAATATTTTTACCCAACCTTTCTCCTTGAAAAGGACCCAATATGGCTTACAACACTGAAAGACAATATTTAAAGCTGAAAACAATGAATATACAATGATGGTTTACATAATTAAAATACCATATTTAAAGCCAATAACAATAGGTATATAAACATTAAAAAGAGGAGGAGGGGAACCCAAAATGACACTCTGAGAAATGGAAAACAAAAAATCGAGAATACAAGTAGTACTAAAAACCCAGTCAAAGCAGTAATGCATAACAATCCATCTAAAAATCATACACAGGTAGCAGGTTTACTGAGTGAAGGCTTGTTTGAAGAGAAAGGTCTTTGCCTAGACAGCAAAGATGGGGCCAGTCTAGCCTCCTCTGGGAGAGAGTTCTAAAGTCTGTGTCCTTACCAAACATATTTGTGAATGTGGTGGGCCCAAATGAAAGAAAGGTCTCTCCTGATAATCCTAACACCCAAGCCAGCTCATAATGGGAGATACGAATTTTGAGATAACATGGACCCAGGCCATTTTGGGCTTTAATGGTTAAAACCAGTACCTTGAATTGTGCCTGGAAACTGATTACCAGCTAGTGGAGCTGCTGATCCCTCTATTCAGCCCCAGTCAGCAATCTAGGTGCTACATTCTGGACCTACTGAAGTTTCCTGAAGTTGTTGGTTTGCAAGATCTGAGCAGGGCTGTTAATGATAGGATATTTTGGAAGTCAGTAACTCATATAGTCACCACACATCGGAAATGATGTGATGGCACACAGAATTGTTCACATTTTTTCTTAGTTACCAAACAATTGTATAGTGACAAAATGGGTGCAATGGGCATCAAAGCTCTGCTGATATTAATTAGACCATCCCCAGCCACAAAGCACAAAATAGTAATTTTACAGTTTAAATGAGAATATTTATTCTGTATTCTTTTCTAATATTTTAAAATATATATATTTTACAACCAGACACAGAATACCTTTGCAAGCATGAATCCCTGTTTGTCCAGGAAGGAGTCCAAAACCCAACTGCATCATAATTGATAGGTTCAAAAGTTCAGATTGCCCCAGACCTCGAGCTGATTTCCCCTATAAAAACTTGTGTCATGAGCCTGGTTTCAGAAATCATGAGAGAACGTTTCTGAAAACTCTCAAGGCTGGGACAAACAGAACTACAGTGGTGCCTCGCTTAACGAGCGCACCATTTAACGACGAATCCGCATAGCGACGTCGCAATTGCGATCGCAAAAGCGATCACATTGCGATGTTTAGATAGAGAAAAAATCGCACAGCGATTTTTTAAACAGCTGATCGGCGGTTCCAAAATGGCCGCCGGACACCAAAATGGCCACGCGCAGCGTTTTCGCGCCCTGCCCTCGCTTACTGAGGGCGCGAAAATGGCGGCGCTATGGGGAAACTTCGCACAACAGTGAGTTTAGGAGCCATATGGCGTTTTCGGTTCCGTATAGCGATGTTTTCCCATAGCGATGGTTAATCTGGAACGGATTAACCTCGCTATGCGGGGCACCACTGTGCTTTTTATGATGCAGAAATACTTTGAATATGCCTTATAAAACTGTGTGCTAATTCTCTGAAGATACACAGTATTACCTTCTTTAAAGCAAGCCTGATTTTTGAACCTTCAAAGAAAACCTGCTCTTTGACTCTGAATCTACAGACTTAATAATTGCCATAAAGCCCTACAAATATTTCCCTTTCCCACTCACGAAGCTGCAAGTTCTTGTTGGGAAGCCTTTTCCATGCATGCTTGGTGTGATAAGAAAGCACTGTTTCTCCCTTTTCAAGGCCTTTTTTGAGGACTAATATTTCAGCCCTCACAATCTGGATTCTTTCAAAAAAAAAAGTGTGTGAGGCCAACCATTCTCTTTCAAGATAGCCAAGGTTGATATTTTCAGTTTATATGAGCTATTTCAAATCTAAGGATATTTTTGTCACCTACTAATAATGGAGATTAAAACAATTTTACATTTAAAAGTTCATAGTTTGGAAACCTGTTGTCCAAACTTCCCAAAATTTGTCAGAGAGCAACAACAGACTTTCTGCTACAACTATGCCATATTTGGTTCTTATCTGAAGCCAAATTTAAGGATTATAATGTTTTGTTTGGGGTGCCCTCATTTTTAGAGTTGCCTTACAGAATTTTGATTTGCCCTGCCAGTGCAAGATTATTGCTTCACTCCTGTGCAGTAATAATTCAACTCTGTGAATTATTGTGAATAAATTTCTTAATCTCAATACAATTCCATGTTCCTTTTGGAGATGTTTAGCTTCATGTGATGAATGTGTACTTTCTTTCATCAGTAGTCTGGGTTCCTTTTTCTTGTTATTGTCATGCACCATTAAGTTGTAACTGACTTCAAGTGATCGGAATAAGACTTTCAAGGTGAGATATTTCATGAGTGATTTTACCCAGTTCTGCATCCTCAGAGAGTATCCATGGTTGAGAGGGGTTTTGAAACCAGGCCTCCTGAATCCTAGTCTATCACTCCATCCATTACACCACACTGGGTGTGGTTACACACATAAACTACACATAAAGCAAATAATGAAGAGAGATTACTTTCAAATAGAGATGGGGGTATTTGTATTCATATATGAATATGAATACCCCTGCACAGGTGGACATAACAAGGGTCCAGCCCACTGCGGCTAGCCCATCCACTCACCTGTCTGCTGCTGCAGCTGGCTCCCTTCCAATCACTCCAGAGCTTGCGATCGACTAGCCACTCCTGGCAGAAGAAGAGATGATGAGCCTCCCTGCCAGGCTGATGAGTGGCTAGCCACCACAAGCTCCTCTGCGATTGGAAGAGAGCATCGAGCTGGTGGCAGCACTGGATGGGTGAGTGGACAGTCCCAGGGGGCCAGACCCTCATTATGTCCACCTGTGCAGGGATATTCATATAAGAATATGAATACCCCCTCTCTACTTTTAAAATATATAGGGCTATTGGTAATCACCATGAAAAGTCAGTTCTTACATATTAATAATGAAGGTTAAAATAATAATTAAATATATTACTGCAGTATTTAAAGTTCAAAGTAATTACATTACGGATCCTCAGTCTTTCTAACACACAACATACACAACACACACACACACCTATAGACAGACTTCTCTTCATAATTCTTCCATAGACTACCAACAACTCTAAAATAGACTTTCTAACACCCTTCAGCTCTCTACTGTAACTTTCTGATCTTTCTCTGTAAACTGTTATATCACACCTTAATTCTCCCCAGACCACTCTCCCACAACATTCCAATTATGTTAACCAGCCAATCACCATTCAGCTATTCTATTGCCAATCACCATAGTATTCCACCCAGAAACATCCTCAATACAGGCATTCATAACTTTCTACATACTGTATAAGCATTTCTACTCCAACTTTAAAGACAAATGCTCCAACTGGGTAGAATAATCACAAAATCACCACCCTTCAGTGAGAGAGATAAAATATGTCAGTGACTTCGCCAGCTGGAAATACAGGATTTGTAGTCTCCATGCTTTGAGACACAGGAAACCTAAAGGTAAATTGAATTCAGGAGACAGAACAAGTTACAAATAGCATGCTACTTACTTACGGGGGAGCAAGCAAATTCTTTAACTCAGTATGGCTTACTTTGAGTTGACAAGTATAACATTGTACTGCAAAATACTGCTTTGCTCTGAACACATTCCGTATCAAATGAAAGTACTTTCTGATTTTTAAAAAAACACCCACCCAACAACAAACAAAGAACTCTCCCACTCCCAAGTATGTAAATTGTCATGAAATACATCACTTATGCAATACGAAACCAGATATAAAAAGGGGCCATTTCACAAAGTACAAGTGTTTGCATTGATTTACACTACCATACATAACTTGTGTTTCATATAATGATGAGTCCAGCAGATTTGGGCTTTAATGAGGGCTGTGAGTAATGATGAACAGCTGGCTATCTTAAATCAGAATGTCTGCTGAGAGTGGACAATTTGAAAATTAGAATCTGGCTGCCAGCACAGAAGAAACACTGCCAAAAATCTAGGAATATTGTTTAAAAAATGTTAACCATTAAGCCTCAGGGCTTCTCTTTTGCCTGGAGATAGTGATCACACTAATCTAAGTGGCCAAATTGTGACTATCTAAGGACACATAATTAATGCTTCTGTTTCTTGTAATCTCAATATATCTACAGTGGATATAGAAAGTTTACACACCCGTGTTAAAATGTCAAGTATCTGTGATGTAAAAAAATGAGACAAATATAAAGCATTTCAGAACTTTTACCACCTTTAATGAGACCTATTAATTCTACAACTCAGTTGAACAGCAAATGGAAATCTTTTAGGTGGGGGGAGGTAAAAATAAAAAAACGAAATAATATGGTTGCATCTGTGTGCACTTCTTAAACTTTTTATATCCACTGTATCTATCTATATTTATATTTATGCCAACACAGATACAGATACAAATACATATTTCACACAGATGCCAAATAGCATTCTGGGAAAACAAAAGAAGTCAACATCATATTGGCAGCTGAAAAATACAACCTGATGGGGAGTTTCTAGATGTGACCTTTGGGCCAAATCATCCATATACCTCTTGAACCCTCTGAAATGTCAGCTTTTTTGTCCAGAGCCTATAGTGGATAGTTAGTAGCTGTCTGGCTAGGGAGAGATTTTGTAGATAGATCAAGTGTCAGGTGGATACACAACTGGCTACAGAATCATACTCAAAGGGTGTTGATTAATGGGTCCTTCTCTAACTGGGAGGAGGAAACTAGTGGGGTACCCCAA
This sequence comes from Pogona vitticeps, assembly GCF_051106095.1. Classification (NCBI taxonomy): domain Eukaryota; kingdom Metazoa; phylum Chordata; class Lepidosauria; order Squamata; family Agamidae; genus Pogona; species Pogona vitticeps. Next base: position 65,685,485 of record NC_135783.1, on the reverse strand, counting down.
GGCTCAGTCCTGGGCCTGGTGTTCTTCAATATATTTATTAATGATCTGTATGAGGGAGTGAAGGGAATGCTTGTCAAATTTGCAGATGATACCAAATTGAGTGGAATAGCTAATACCCTAAATCAGTGGTCCCCAACCTTGGGCCTCCAGATGTTCTTGGACTACAAATGTTCTTGGACTACAAATAAATAAATAAATAAATAAGCTCCCAGAAGCCTTCACCACCACCTCTGCTGGCCAGGATTTCTGGGAGCTGAAGTCCAAGAACATCTGGAGGCCCAAGGTTGGGGACCACTGCCCTAAATGACCTTGATCTGATGGAGCACTGGGCCGAAAGCAACAGAATGAAATTCAACAGGGATAAGTGCAATGTCCTGCACCTTGGAAAAAGAAACCAACTGCACAGTTACAAGATGGGGAACACACGGCTCAACAAAACTACGAGCAAGAAGGATCTTGGAATTGTCGTAGATCACAAGCTAAATATGAGCCAACAGTGTGATGTGGCTACAAAAAAGGCAAATGCTATTTTAGGCTGCATTAATAGAAGTATAGTTTCCAACCCCATGAGGTGCTAGTCCCCCTCTATTCAGCACTGGTTAGACCTCACCTTGAGCACTGTGTCCAGTTCTGGACACCACACTTCAAGAAGGATGCTGACAAATTGGAAAAGATTCAGAGGAGGGTGACAAGGGTAATCAGGGGGTTGGAAACCAAGTCTTATGAGGAAAGACTGAAAGAATTGGGTATGTTTAGCCTTGAGAAAAGAAGACTGATGGATAGTATGATAGCACTTTTCAAATATTTGAAAGTCTGTCATACAGAGGAGGGGCACGATTTGTTCTCGATCATCCCAGAGTACAGGACACGCAACAATGGGCTCAAGTTAAAGGAAAACAGATTTCGGCTGAATATCAGAAAAAACTTCCTAACTGTTAGAGCTGTTCGACAGTGGAACCAGTTACCTCAGGAGTTGATGAGTGCTCCAGCACTGGAGGCATTGAAGAAAAACTTAGATAATCACCTGGCAGGTATGCTTTGATTGTATTTCTGCATTGAGCAGGGGGTTGGACTTGATTACCTTGTAGCCCCCTTCAAAGTTCACTTTTCTATGATTCTATGAGATGTATATTAACAAAATAGATTTCAAGTAGCAAATTATATTACAAAGGAAAAGAGCATGTTTCAAAGAAAACAAAAACCTCTGCTTTTCTATGATAATTTGTTGATGCCACTAGTTCTTCTTGTTGTTTTTTAAAATGCTCTTGCCACATTATTGCTATTTTGTGTTATATTCTAGTATTCTGTTGTGAAGTTTTATTTTTAATCCTTTGTAAACTATCCAGAATAGTGCTTCGGCACTAATGGGGCGATATATAAATTGAAGTAATAAATAAGAGAGAGAGAGAAAAAAACAACAAAAGACGGAAGAAAGAAAGAAAGAAAGAAAGAAAGAAAGAAAGAAAGAAAGAAAGAAAGAAAGAAAGAAAGAAAGAAAGAAAGAAAGAAAGAAAGAAAGAAAGAAAGAAAGAAAGAAAGATAGAAGGGGAAAAATCCACTCACTTGTGAACCAGGACATTTGAATCAGGACAAATTGTATCCTGAAGGGAGGAAGAGCAGATGAGATAATAGACAATATAAAAATAGAATTCATTTCTTCAGTTTATATTTAATTCAATCAGATATTGCAGGATCTGCTGTAAACAGGCCAAGACATATCCAAAAGCACACTTAAGAATAAAAATGAATTGACCAGCCAAAAATGTACCTACAACATTACCACCAAGCTCTGTGTGTCATTTCATCTCCTAAAACATTACACATCCCATTAGTTTTGCTTGGAATTAGCTTCCATCCTGGTTTTATGCTCTCATCTCTTAACAATATTTCAGCAATCTTTTTTCGTAAATCAATACACCATCAGCTGCAACTCTGGAGCGATTCAGTCTGTCTTTCTACTCCTTCTAATGCCTTTTGTCCTCATGCCACTTCTTAAACATGAATTGTAATGTTCAAGCAGCATGCTGGGCAGTTGTGAAACAGATAATATCTTAAATCCAAAATCTTCTTGATTAATTGGGAGGGGGGAGCAACATTGTGAATGTCAATCACTTTCCGTAAAAGGAGTTTGAGTATGCTGCAGGGTGTATAGCATGTTAAAAAAACCCTCATGTTTGCTGTAGGGGTTCATTTAAATTGTTAAATAATATGAATCCTAGATTTTTCAGGGGTTGACACAGAACATAATTAGATATTGGAATGGCACAAATAGGATATTTGTTGATGCCATTCAAATCCATCCAGAACTCCAATTATATCATTATTATCTTCAATTCACATTTATAGAAATGCAGAGCTTACTCAAGCTTCGGCCATGCTCACATTACAAAAATGCCCTTTTTCCCCCCTTGCATCTTCTGGTTCCTGTGTCATCACGCATTGTGGTCATGTGTCATAGATCTTGTGATAGTGGTTCATACTTTTCTAACATTTTCAACTTTTTAAAAGGTAAATTAAATGTGGTACATTTGTCTGCTCCCCTCAAGTAGGACATACCTCCTTCCTTCCTTTTTCCCCTGCTTTTCTCTGCCTCCTTCCCCCCCCGCCAAAAATTGCATAGGTACATCATAGTGTTGGCAAAATGCCCTTGCTGGCCCCTCACAGTACCCCTCAGCTCACTGGGGTGCTGAGCAATGCTGAAGGTTTTCACAGCAGCAGCTGTGTTGTTGCTGCTGCTCTTCAGGCTCCACCTCTGGCCCTTCTGTGCTTCTTTGCTTCCTGTTCTGCCTCACATCCCTCGCCAATCCCCGTATTCTGCCAACGCCACCACTCAAGGGAGCCATGAGTGGAAAAAGATTGGGAATCATTACAGTAAGGACACTGATGCTCCACATGCTTCCTTTTGGCCATTCCTGGGAGTGTCTTTCTATTATATCTGTCCCCTTTACTTCTCTGACGGCCTTCAACTTCCTCCTACAACTCCCCCCATTGACCTTCTTCTCCTTTTTCCATTACAATCCTCAAGTATGTCAAGCCCTATTTGACAGAAGCATACCAACATGTCAACATTCCACTTTGAAAATTGTTTAGAAGAAGAAGAAGCTGGACAGCAGCTATTAAGAGATGTGGTCCTGCACACCAGGAGTATAGGAAATAAATCAATTTAGGAGTGCACACTCTATGGAATGCAGGCAGCAATTTGTGATGAAACACGGAATAAAAATAGTAGTAGCCTCCTGGTAGGTTGAATTTGATGTGGAGATAGCATGGAAGGCGAGGGAGAGAGAGACAAAAGAATTTATAATGACCTTAAATCATCTGAAAACACCCCCCCCCCAAAAAAGAGTCAAAATTCATGAAGAGTAACTCATAAACATTTTGCAAGTCTGACCGCAACCTCAGTTTCCTCAGTGGAAGAATGTCACACAGTGTTTCTCTACAAATATGAAACACAAATGAAATAGCACAGTTTAAAAATCCAATATCTAAGTGGACTCCCAGTGGACCAGCCTGGACCCAAAGATCCTACAGAGGCCACTCTGAATTCTGTCTCTATCCTATGGCTGCTTCCAAACCTCAACCTACAGATGACCCTTTTTTCAGAGGCACTAGACTTATTGCATACTCAACTGATGGGTGGGAAGTGGCACCATCTTCCAAATGTTTGTTGCCACTAATAAAACTAAGTGTCCAGGATTGTCTGCGTCTTATCAAATATCCATGGGAACAAATCACTTCCAATTTACTTCTCAGTAGAATATGCCAGGATAGGCTTGGCTGGCAGATTTCAGACTCTTTGGCCAAAACCTGTTGCTTAGTGTAGTAAATCACACTACTGGCTAATTGAATTAATGGAAATTCGATATGCCAATTTTTTCATAAATTCTGTTGATTCAAGTGAGCCCACTCAAACTGTGACTTATTGGGCTAAACTATGACACAGTTAGAACAGACTCCCTTGAATCAATGGATCTTTTGGAGGCGCTGACTCACTAAATGTCCATTAATTCATTGGGCCTACTCTAGTGTGATTTACTATGTTAAGCAACAGGATTTTGGCCATAAAGCCTCTCTATCAGAAAACAGAACAATCAAGTCAGAAGCAGTTACTTTTTGGACTACAACATCCAGCAACTTGGGGATTCTGAGATTTGTAGTCCAAAAAAGCAGTTCCCAAACTCTGTCTCAGGAGATTATTTAGTACAGTTTCTACATTTATCATGACATCTGTCTGTGTCAACCACTGTAAAAGGTCATATTTCATATTTGCAACAAATACAACAAAGGAAGTCTGAAGTAAATGGCAGCGAAAATGAATGTGGTAAAGGACAGCAATGCCAAAACAGAAAGATGTTCAGAAGAAAATTTCCCCATTAAGAGAAAATATTTGTAATGTTTGCTGAAAACAAGCAAAAGAACACTTTTCGTTCATTTAGTTTGAAAAAAACAGAATGGAGAGTTGTTCTGGTCTAGTCCTAATTCATGCTTCACATAATAGCCTGTAGGCAGTGGCAGCTGGTCAGAGTGTTGGAGAGAAAATAACATGGGGAAAGTGTTGCCTCCATTTTACTATCGCTGAAGAGTTTGATTTAAACCTATTGAGAAGGGGACGTGGTGGCGCTGCGGGCTAAACCGCAGAAGCCTTTGTGTGCTGCAGGGTCAGAAGACCAGCAGTCGTAAGGTCGAATCCACGTGATGGAGTGGGCTCCCGTCGCTTTGTCCCAGCTCCTCGCCAACCTAGCAGTTCGAAAGCATGTAAATGCGAGTAGATAAATAGGTACCATCTCGGTGGGAAGGTAAACAGCGTTCCGTGTATAGCCGCGCTGGCCACGTGACAACGGAAACTGTCTTCGGACAAACGCTGGCTCTATGGTTTGGAAACGGGGATGAGCACCGCCCCCTAGAGTCGAACACGACTGACTAAAATGTCAAGGGGAACCTTTACCTTTTACCACTTTTGAGAAACAGCAATGTGAAATGTGGATTCCTTTAACTAATGTGTTATTTTTCCACTGACTTCTGGTTAAGTAGAGTCGAATTAATATATGGGCCCACTGTCTGAGCGAAATTGTTAGGGGAAGCCCTATCAATAATCCATCTGCTGATTCTGACTATCCCATGCTTTCTTTTAATTACACAAGGCGCAGGTGTAATTGAGAACAAAACCCTGCTAGTATTGTCTACCACATCATGCAAAGATAGAAAAACAACAACAGAAAATTAACATTAATGTGTTTTGCAACTATCGTTCTACGCTTCATTTGATACTTCACTTTTAATATTTCATTTCAGGCTACTTTCCTTTTTTTTCCAGTATGCACTCTCCAGCTTTAGCAAAGAGAGAAGCCCTTCGAGCAACAAGGAGGGAAGGAAGATTTACCCACTAATTAATCCTCATCCAGGTAGATTTTAAAAAATCCATTATCTATTTTGTGACTTATGGCTCAGGGTCAGCATTAGGGCTATGGTTAGGGTTAGCAAGAAGGATAAATTGACATGCCTTATATTTCTGCTGTCCACAGTTGTATGTACAGTGAATTACAATGAAGCATCTTGTGCCACCTTAAAGACAAATAATTTCATTAGGGCATGACATAGAGCAAGGCTGCAGAATTTCTAGCCCTCCCCATGCTGAGGATTTGGTATGCACATCAATCCCCCTCACCACTAGCCAAAGGTGATGGGACTGATAGGATATGAGTACATCAACACCAATGTACCAGCACCTCTTGTTCTAAGCAGTAGGGCAAGGGTGTCTCATCCCACAGTGATGTGACTAATCCCCTTTGCTGGGACCACTGGGTGCTATTGATTTGGCACCTAACAACCGCTAAGGCACAGGATTCCTCCACATGTGCACATCCCAAAAGACAGGTATCTGGCAATGACAAGTAGAGGCTTTAAAATCTTGGACCTTTGAAGTAGGTATGTTTGCCAATTCATTCACTTTGCTTTTAAAGTCAGACTCCTTGAATACATGTATTTGTATATAGCACTTCTTTGATTTTTACACTTTGAATTTTGCAGTGCAAAATATTGGGGTTAACTCCCGCTCCCCATATTCAGTGAACAACCCACCTCAGAGAACCAAGTAGAGCCTTTTTAAAGGCTCTTTGACTGTGCTAGTATGTCAGGCAAAAACAAAAGAACAATTAAAAAAGAAGAAAGACAAAGACTTTGTGGCACCTTAAAATATTAACTGCTACGTATATTTTAATGTGAGCTTTCATGGACAAGTCTGAGGAAGGGGACTTGTCCATAAAAGCTCACATAAAAATATAGCAGCTAGTCATTAAGGTGTCACAACATTTTTGTCTTCTTTGATTTTGTATTTTTCTTTCATTTTTGCCTTTAAAAAAACCTGATGAAGCAAATTTGTCATTCACCCCTACCCATTTCTGTCACGGAGGCAGAACACTTACCCAACAGGACTATATAAACCACAATATAGTACTATATGGATGCAAAAGTTAAGTGAGTTTTACCTACAAAAGCCCTTTTCACAAACCTGGTTTTTTTTAAAGCAATTGTCTCACAGCAGGAAGAAGAAAAACAGGGTGATTGCGCTACTGTATGAAAATCACTAAAATGAGACACAACAGACTCATCTCAAAACATAAAAGTTTAATAGGTTTTGCAGAGAAATGCAAAGAGGCAAGAAAGCAAAATTACTACAAAGGAAGAACAAACATAAAAATATGGGTGGCCAGGGGTTACAGCTGCACATGAACCCTCTCCCATCTCCCCTCAAAAGCATTTGCATGTGAAAAGCAGATGTTGCAAATACAACACCTTCTTCCCTATAATTCATCTGCCAGTTGGCAGCTAATTTGATCCATCATTTAATTTGATAAAACCTCTGAAATGAAATCACTTTGCATTGAAATTACTTCTTTTTTAAAAATTTCTTTTCTCCCACTATGGAAAAGTACTGTGGCATAAATTTATTCATGGCTTAACACAGTTGCTGTTTAATTAGTTATAAAAGTGGCTATAAATAAAGACAGGCCAAATTCTGCAGGAATGAGTTCAAGAAAAGTCTGTGTGAGAATTAAGGGGTGTATATACTTTCCAGCTGTGGGCAAAACTACACTGTTTAAGAAATAAGAGCTTTCCACTGAAAATGGAAGCTCTCTATTGAGTTCTTCCACTCTTCTGTAAAGTATATGGAAATTTGTGTCATGCTTAGACATAATTACAAAGAGCACACGCGTTCTCATTGCATCCAATTTAGCTTCTACTAAGCTCAAAAGTGGGGATAAATAAATCAATGTAATATCTTCAGTGCATCAGCTAACTTGTGCTACATGTTACAAAGGATGAGGGAACAATAGGACAGACTGCCATTTTGAGTAGGAACCTCATATGTAGTTCTTGCCCTCGGAGATTCTCTTCAGCATTAGAAGTGAGCAGCCACCAAGCATATGGGAATTTCCTCCACCCCCTTTCCCACACCTCTCGGCCTTGGCAAATTGCATATTCAACACGAATAGGTCACATTTCCTTATCATTAAAGGCTATTTCTGGCCTAAAACAAATCCTGCTCTTCAAATAGTTTCTAAATAGCCATTTCATTCCTGGAGACTTTTGGGGATATGAGTGGTCATGGTAAGAAAATTTATGCTTCATTCAGAGTTCCTCCCAGACCAGCAATGTGGGCAGCGTGAGGTACAAATAATTGCGTGCTTGGGAGAGGCAGACAGAAGTGTATGCACAAAAATATCCCTCCAATCTGTCACTGTAACAGTCTGGAAGGGACAGAGGCGGCGATGTCTCTATAGCCTTGAGATTAGAGGATTGCAATTTGCTCTACCTTGGGCTATCTCTGAAGGCAATTCAGAAACTTGAATGGCTGCAGCCTATGGCAGCCAAACGACTGGTGGCTGTCTGCCACTACCATCCGATGACACCTATTTTGCGCCATCTAGACAGGCTGCCTGCAGTCTTCTGGCTTCAAATCAAGATGTTAGTTATTACCTTTAAAGCCCTACACAGCTTGGGACTCCCATACTTACTGGATCACCACTAGCCATATGTGCCTTTTTGACTGTTGAGATTGTCCAGGACTACTCTTTTGAAAGTGGTGTTAAACCTATCCTACTCAGAAATGTCACAAAGATATGTTTTGATTCTGTTGCCCCTGTGTTCAGAAATTCTGTTTGCTAATACCTTCAAAAGCAACGCCTTTGCAGAAATCCAGGAGGTAACATAGAACTGTTCCAGTGGGCTTTTGGCTGTTGCTAATTTTATCTGTTTCCCTTTTTCATTATGGTGTATTTTTTTGCTCTTCTTAGATTGCTATATTTGTTAATTGTTTAAATCACTTTTAATCCTATTGCACACTATTCTGGCTGTCCTTGGGCAGAAGAAATGAATTCAACTCCACAGAAATCACCAGCATTATGACTACAATATTTTAGGAGTTATCATATTCTCCAGTCTTCCCCAGCTATTGACGGGCTATCTTGAATTTCTCCCCCTGAGAGCTATTGACCCTCCATAAGAAAACTCTTGTGAAGGAAATATTTCCTTTGTCTTTACAGGGTTGGCCAAGAGGCAAGACTGGTTGACACCATGCTACAGAGGCCCAAGGGCATTTCCCGGTGTGCACCTTTGGTGAGTTATTCTTAGGCTTTTTATAAGCTCTAGTTAACTAATTTTCTTTCCATTCTTATTTTAAAACAACTGAATGTGGATGTGCATTTGAATGTAAAGCGTCTGAAGTGAAGCCTGTTTCAGCCACACAGCACTGATCTGAGTGTACAAGTGCATCACTGATTCATAAACTTTGCTGACATCACACTCCTACTTTTGATTATTCAGAAGCTTCCTTTCCCATCAATTCATCCCCCAAATATTCCAGTTTTAATTTAAAACTAACAAAAAATATACTAGACATTATTTTAAATAGAAGATAAGCACAAGTAGTTTTTTCTTCTCACATAAAAAGTGACAAAATTATAATTCACTTTGAGAAAGGTTCGTTGACATAATACTGTTGCCACATCACCATGAGCATGTATAATGAATGCTGCATGTCTTATCCTAAAAATTTTTTTGTTAAACACATAATGTTTTAGAGTGCTATAAGTGATTTACCTATATTATCTGAGTAGCTTTGAAACAATCTTACAAAAGAGATAATTAAAAAAAAACAGCATATGGAAAGCTGAAATTAGAAGTGGAGAGTGGAAGAGGCACGATTTGAGCTAGGATCTTGCTTCTTCATACTCACATCCTTGTTGATTCCATCAAATCTCTGTGGTCAATAAGAGTTTAGAATTCATCTCTACATTTCACCCAAACCAAAGTGTTCTGTCACCTGTTTCTCTGAGGCTGCTCTGCTCAGAAAAGCACTTTCTAGTCCCCCCCCCAAAAAAATTCTCCCACCCTCCACTTCCTTTATTATTGTTTCCTTAGTCCTTCCAAGCAACAATTATGATGGCAGCTAAAGTGGGAGGCACGTGAATAAAGGATCCTTTCACTTGTGGGTTCATGTGCCTCCAAGTAAATTCTCACTTATGATGACCCTTTGCATTCCCTTTTACTGAGGGTCTTCTGGGACTGTGCAACTTGCCCAAGGCCACACAGGCCAGCTCTCTTCACAGGAGGTGCCGTGGGGAACTTAATTCCCAACCTACTACACCAAGGCCAGATACCTAAACCAATGAGTTGACAGCACTTGGTTATTATAACACGGGGGAGTGCAGAGCTCTTCCTTGCCTGTGTTCTCTTCCTAGTGCCGTGCCCCACAGCTTGCATAGTTTCTTGCCACTGCTGCAGTCATAGAATGCTTTCATTTGCATGTCTGATTGCTGTGTCCTCCCTGCATTTGCCCTCCCTGCATTTCCCATCACTGCTGCCACACCATCAGCTACACAGCTCCTGCTTGCCAATGCTTGAGTGGATATTTCTTCCTCTTGTCCCCTTTACTCTCTCCTTTATCATGCCAAACTGTCAAATCTCATTCCACTGCTGTACTAGCTATGGGTACATCACCAGGCAAGCAGCCTGATGCCAAGTGATGGTGGCTGTCAGTAGGCAGCAGTAGGTAACAGCCTCTCCTACATGTCACACTCTTTCTTTTCCTGTCTGTGTGCCATCTATCCATGGTAAAAGTGGATGGCATGTGTGCAAGAGAGAGAAGGACAGCAGGATGTATCCAGCCGGGTTGCCACTGTCTAATTTCAAGCCGCTAGTCAGGAGAGCCATTGTCAGCCCCTGCCATAGGCAAATGAGATCTCCTGGCTTGGTAATGGACTGAACAGAAGGGACAAGAAAAAGAAGGAACGACTCAAATGTTTTCAAATGACTTGTCTGCAGATCCCTTTTTATGGTGTCTCTCCCATGGAATGTTTTCCTCCACCCTTCTCACATGCTCCTTGAGTCTCCATGCCTTTTCTGGGTTGTGGGGGAAGGTACACATACTCTAATTTGTGATCTAGTTATGTTGATGGTAATATATGGAACATTTTTTTCTATTCAGCTCTTTAATAAATATACTGAATTTGGAAACTAGACCTGGTGTACAATCTGATGTTGGCTTCACTAAGGCTTAGCTCACTCACTGGCCTGCTTGGCAAATACTATAAAGGAGTTAAAGGAAAATCTGAAAACAGTGTCTAATCAGATACATGTACATCTATATTCTCACATGTTCTGGTTATGAATTATTCAATATTGAGGACTGTAGACAAGAGTGTCTAGCCTCATTGGGACTTTAGTGAAACATTCTGGTTTGTCACAGACTTAATTGCAGCTTCTCTTCTCGGTCTAATAGCAGCTGGAGGATCCCCCTGCCAAGTCCTCCTCTGTCTTCCTCAGATACAAAACAGCCCTAACTGGCACCAAAATTTGGAACTGCTTTATAATGGTGCAACAACTAATTCTGGAATGTGACGGTCTGTGCTACGGTTGAAGGTTGCAGACCTATAGCAGCAGAATGTGCCATATCTTGAGTCCCATAACAGGGCATCTCTGGTCTGTTCACAAAAGGCCCAGAGGCTTGATGAAGCAAATAATTATTTGTATACAATTTTGCCACATGGGTTCGCTCCCAATGCCCAGCTTGTTTTCATACTACTGCCCAATAAACCAAGTAATGGTTTGTTCAGAAGTATAGAGACAATAACACAGTAATCTGGAGAAACTGTGAATTTCCAAAGGTTGTTGGAATACAACTGATATCAACCTTGATGGAGAGGGAATTTCATGCATTCGCTAATCCTGCTATAATGTGAGTCAGATACTCACAATAGTGTGGTGTGTGGTACCTTATCAAGGGTTCCCAGGAATAGGGGGAGGGGAGCAACTTGTTTTTAAATGTGGAGTTTGGATCAGACCTGAAATGACCTTGTTGTCTTGTAAGAGGGCATGCTTAGGGCCCATGTTCCTCAGCACTGGATAATTTGCTCCCATGTAGAAATATGTTTATGTTTCCAAAAATGTTGTGCATACTCCTGGGTTCTGTGACTTCAGAAGGCATATAGCAGGGCAAAAATGCAGGGAACACTCTTTATAATAACAATTTAGATCAGTGAGGCTGGTCATATGAGACACATGCTGAGTTTGTACCATCAGGAAATGCCTTTCCTTCAGTTGCCATGACACCTGTTCCCTAGTTTCAAGAATCCCCTTGGAGCCGGTAATATAAAATGCCTAGCACTGCAATTTGGGATATATATAAAAATGACAAAATGAAATTTAAAATCTGGGTAAGAAAGTGGGACATTTTTGTGAGGGGAAAATGGCCAAGGATTGATTACTTGTTTTAAGCACAGTTTTGAGGCATATTTTCTCTCAGAAAAATGCATTCTCCACCCTGCATGGATGAACGTTGTTGTCTGCAAAAACTTCATTACAGTCAGAAATTCAATAGATGCATTGCCATACCTGGAACGTGGCACTTGTCAAAGCTGATGTTCTTGGAAGGCCTGCTCTATGTCTGCAACGGAATGAACAGATAAAGCATTGAGGTGCAGTAATAGATCGTATAGTTAAGAAAAAAGGAACCAAATTATTGGGAAAAAAGGACAAGGTGCTGTATTAGGGGTGTGTAAATATCACCTGCTCCAATTTATTCTGAATTATTTTTCTTACAAATCACACCAGATTCGTTTCAAGCTGTCTAACTGGATGGCTCTGTGGGTTAAGTATCGAGATGCCGAGCCAGAGGTTGGGAGTTCAATTTCCCACTGTGCCACCTGAGAGAAGAGCCAGCCTGTGTGGCCATGGGGAAGCCACACAGTCCCAGGGTGCCCCCAGATGAAGGGAATAGTAAACCACATCTGTGTCTTCTATGCTTAGAAAGTCGAATTGACGTGGTGGCATGCAATTATTATTTAATTTGTAGCCCATCTGATTCAATTTGTACCCAAATATTTTTACATTTGTACATATTTGTATTTGTCCAAAGAGTTGAAAAAACATGAAAATTAGCAAAATAAAGGACTCTGGTTTAGGATGGGGGATGAAACTCAGTACCACCAGCTAGGGATGGGACTTTCAGGTTAATCCAAATTGCGGTGGGGACACTGAAAGACACCTTGTTGTTTTCAGAGACTGTCATGGCTTTATGATAGTGAATCTCTGAAAAAGGAAAGATTCATGATTCTGAAACAAATTAAGAAAAAAAATTCAGATTTCTTTTGTATTTCATATTTCAGATTACCCCAATTTTTAGTATTTCATTTTATTGATATTTAGTGGAATTTCCCCCATTTCCTTTGTTGTTGCCTGGAGTGCCTGTCAGCCTCTCCTTCAACTGGTGGACTTTGGCCCGTTCTGCTAGACTGAAGCTACCAAAGTGACAGAAAGGAGAGCTGCTTCCCTAAGCCCTCATATTTGGGAGCTGTTGGGTGGATAGTTGTCTGTTGTCTTGTTCTTGCTTTTTCTGGACTAGTTTTTGAGGATTCTGTAGGGCTTAATTGGGCCTAGCACTAGAAACCACCATGAGGACTCCAAAATGAATGAACAAGAAAGATTCAGGTACTGTACTTGCAGGTTTACTGAAAGGACATGCACCTAAAAGAATTCTAAATTCCAATCTCCCCCTCCCCCCAAAAAAGAAAAACAAATGAAAGAAACACTAAAGCCCTTCCCCAGTACATTCTCCTGCACATCCAAGACCCTTGTTGCACAGTGGCTTAACAGCAGACAAAACTCTGCTCACAATATGAGTTCAATCCCAGGTTCAGGTAGCTGGTTCCAGGTTGGCACAACCTCCCATCCTTCTAAGGACCCAGCTTGCAGGGTGATGGGGTGGCAATGTGTAGAGAGCTGTAAGCGCTATGGTGTGGTATGCAAGCAGCACACTATGCTTTTTCTACAATATGAATTACCACTTGACTTTCTGAGTCCACCAATTTCCTCCCACTCTCCTTTCCTTTCCCTCTACCAAAACCCATGCAATTAATGCCTTGCCCACCTCCTCCCTGTCCATAAATCCATTTTGCATTCTGTGGGCACTTTTACCCAGTTGTCAGTCATCCCTGGATCCTGTGTTTTTTTTAACCTTCAAAGCAAAATTCCCGACTGTAGTATCCTTAGCATTAGGCATCCTTCAGTCTCGAAAGACTATGGTGTCGTGCTCTGTATGGAGGACTTGGAACAGCGTCTAGTGTGGCTGAGGAGGCCAATTCGAGAGTGGCAATCTCTTCCACACTGAAGACAAATCCAATCTGTCCCCTGTCCAGCTCCCTGGTTTTGCTGCTTTTGTGACTTCCTCTTTGCCTCGGCCTGCTGGACAAGGGTCTCTTCAAATTGGGAGAGGCCGTGGAGCACTGCCTGCCTCCAGGCTGAACGGTCAGATGTCAGGGTTTCCCATCTGTTGAGGTCTATTCCTAAGGCCTTCAGATCCCGCTTACAGATATCCTTGTATCGCAGCTGTGGTCTCCCTCTGGGGCGATTTCCCTGCACTAATTCTCCATACACGAGATCCTTTGGAATCCGACCATCAGCCATTCTCACGACGTGCCCAAGCCAACGTAGATGTCGCTGTTTCAGTAATGTATACATGCTGAATATTCCAGCTCGTTCTAGGACTACTCTGTTTGGAACTTTGTCCTGCCAGGTGATGCCAAAAATCTGTCTGAGGCAATGCATATGGAAGGTGTTCAGCTTCCTCTCCTGACGTGCACAAGGGTCCAGGACTCACTGCAGTACAGGAGTGTGCTCAGGACACAGGCTCTATAGACCTGGATCTTGGTATGTGTCGTCAGCTTCTTATTGAGCCATACTCTCTTTGTGAGTCTAGAGAACATGGTAGCTGCTTTCCCAATGTGTTTATCCAGCTCGACATCCAGGGAGAGGGTGTCAGAGATGGTTGAGCTAAGGTAAACAAAGTCATGAACAACCTCCAATTCTTGTGTGGAGATGGTAATAGAAGGAGGTGAGTCCACGCCCTGGCCCATGACTTGTGTTTTCTTCAGGCTGATTGTTAGTCCAAAGTCCTGACAGGCCTTACTGAAACGATTCATGAGTTGTTGGAGGTCTTCAGCAGAGTGAGCAACAATGGCTGCATCATCTGCAAAGAGGAAGTCCCGCATGCATTTCAGTTGGACTTTGGTCTTTGCTCTCAATCTGAAGAGATTAAAGAGCTTTCCGTCTGATCTAGTCCGGAGATAGACACCTTCTGTTGCAGTTCCAAAGGCATGCCTCAGCATGACAGCAAAAAAGATCCCAAAAAGGGTTGGTGCGAGGACACAGCCCTGTTTCACTCCACTTCGAATGTCAAAGGGATCTGATGTTGAGCCGTCAAAAACTACAGTGCCTTTCATTCCCTCATGGAAGGATCTGATGACGTTAAGGAAACGAGGTGGGCATCCAATCTTGGGAAGTATTTTAAAAAGACCATCCCTGCTAACCAAGTCAAATGCTTTTGTAAGGTCTATGAAGGCCACTAAGAGTGGCTGTTGTTGTTCCCTGCATTTCTCCTGCAACTGTCGGAGGAAGAATACCATGTCAGTGGTGGATCTATTAGCTCGAAATCCACACTGTGATTCTGGATAGACTTTGTCTGCAAGCATCTGGAGCCTCTTCAGCACCACACGGGCAAGCAGCTTCCCTACAACGCTAAGAAGAGAGATGCCACGGTAGTTATTGCAGTCACCCCTGTCTCCTTTGTTCTTGTACAATGTGACGATGTTTGCATCCTTCATGTCCTGTGGTACTCCACCTTCCCTCCAGCAGAGGCAAAAGATTTCATACAGTTCAGTGGTGATGATCTCCTTACCACATTTCAGCACTTCAACAGGGATGTTGTCCCTTCTAGGTGCCTTGCCCGAGGCGACGGAATCCAAGGACGCAGTTATTTCTGCTAGGGTTGGTTTGCTGTCCAGCTCTTCCAAGACAGGCAGACACTCAATGTTATTTAATGCTTCTTCGCTTACTACATTCTCTCTGGAATATAGCTCAGAGTAGTGCTGCACCCAGCGTTCCATCTGCTGTGCTCGGTCCTGGATGATCACACCTGTAGCAGACTTCAAGGGAGCAGATTTCTTCTGTAGTGGACCTAAGGCCTGCTTGATACCATCATACATTCCTTTGATGTTACCTGTGTCCGCTGCTATCTGTATCTGAGAGCAGAGCTGAAGCCAATAATCATTGGAGCATCTCCTGGCAGCCTGTTGGACTTGGCTACGAGCAGCTCGAAGAGCTTGCAGGTTGTACTCGCTAGGACAGGTTTTGTATGTTGTTAGAGCTCTTCTTTTATCCTCGATGGCTGGCATTAACTCCTCCGAATGGGCTTTGAACCAGTCAGCCATCTTTCTGGTCTTCTTCCCAAAGGTGGACAAGGCAGTGTTATACACAGCGGCCTTGAAGTGTTCCCATCGTTCAGGTGCATTTACATTAGCTGGACCTGGAAGGGTTTCCTCAAGTGCTTGGGCAAATTCCTTCATTTTTCTTTGATCGCGAGTCTTGCTGATGTCAATACGTGGTCTTCCTTCCTTTTTCGTGTGATACAATTTCTTTGTTCACAGTTTTACTCTACTACACACCAGGGAGTGATCAGTATCGCAATCAGCACTCTGGTAGCTGTGTGTGATCGTAACACTAGGAAGGCTAGAATGTCTAGTGAGGATCAAATCAAGCTGATGCCAATGCTTGGATCTTGGATGTCTCCAGGAAACTCTGTGTTGCAGCTTTGTATTAAAGAATGTGTTGCTCACACAAAGACCATAATAACAGCAAAACTCCAGTAAGCGTTGGCCATTTTCTTTCATCTTTCCAATGCCAAAACGGCCTAGACAAGAGGGCCAAGAATTATGATCAGCACCAACTCTAGCATTAAAGTCTCCAAGAATGAACAGTGCCTCTCTTTCAGGGACTTTTTTGATAGTAGCTGCCAGATCATCATAGAATTTGTCTTTCACTTCTGTAGTGGCTGACAGTATTGGTGCATATGCACTAATGAGGGTTACTGGTCCTGCTGATGAGTGGAGCTGCAGAGACAGGATTCTTTCACTCCCCACAGTAGGTGGAACAATGCATCTCAGACGGGTGTTTCTGACTGCAAAGCCAACACCATGCTCCCTGGTCTCATTCGATGGTTTTCCCTGCCAGAAGAATGAGAAGTTTTTTTCTTTGACAGATCCCGAGTCTGGCAGTCTTGTCTCTTGCAGGGCAACAATGTCCATCTGCAGCCTACTCAGTTCCATGTCAATGACAGCTGTCTTGCGCACATCGCCTATTTCTTGCAGGTCATCAGGAAAGCCGTAGTCAGGAAAGCCAGGGGTCATTGTCCGTACATTCCAGGTGCCCAGCTTTAGGGCAGAAGTTTTCTTACGATTGTTGCATGGTGCACGGTTATCGATCTGCTTCTCGGGTTTGACCCTAAACCCCACACACCCCGTGAGGTTAACAGACCGTGGCGAGGTAGCACCTTACTGGCTGGGGGCTGCCCAGCTTAAGGCGGGCGGTATCTACCTATTGAAGTGCAATGACCTCTCCCACCGTCAGAAGTAGCCCCTGGCGTCATGCTCTACGCCAATTGAGCAACGACTTATAACCGGTAACTGCTACTTCCCGTGTTGTTTCGACGCTGTACGCGAAGCTGGAGTGTCCTCTCCAGAGCACGAAGCCTGGGTAAAATAATATGGAGGATAGGCTGTTACCCAGGCAGCAAATCCCCCCTCTCCACATCGCTGAAATAGTCCAGTGGAAAGGCAAGAGCCAATACAACTGGTTCCAACGATGTCGCAGGAGTTGGCAGAACAGCACAAATTACCTCCGGGACTCCAGCTCCGGATTTTTCCTCGAGGTTGACTCCTGAAGCCTTTTCCATCAGTGGATATATCCACAAGGCAGTGGAGGTTTGAAATCAGAGTTTTCCTTCTCCTAGATGGGCTGCCTTCCAGTATCCTATGCTATAGTTATTTGAGCTTCACTCAGTGACTACCGTCTCCTTCATGGATTGCTGCCTTGTCGTGGCGAAGGGGCTTGAGTAACTCAGAGAAGCTATGGGCTATGCCGTGCAGGGACACCCAAGACGGACAGGACATAGTGGAGAGTTCCGACTAAACGCAATCCACCTGGAGTAGGAAATGGCAAGCCACTCCAGTATCTTTGCCAAGAACGCCCCATGATCAGAAACAAAAGGCTAAAAGATATGACGCTGGAAGATGGGCCCCTCAGGTCGGAAGGCGTCCAACATGCTACTGAGGAAGAGTGGAGGACAAGTACAAGTAGCTCCAGAGCTAATGAAGTGGTTGGGCCAAAGCCGAAAGGACGCTCAGCTGTGGACGTGCCTGGAAGTGAAAGGAAAATCCAATGCTGCAAAGAAAAATACTGCATAGGAACCTGGAATGTAAGATCTATGAACGTTGGGAAGCTGGAGGTGGTCAAACAGGAGATGGCAAGAATAAACATCGACATCCTGGGCATAAGTGAACTAAAATGGACAGGAATGGGCGAATTCAGCTCAGATGATTATCATATCTACTATTGTGGGCAAGAATCCCATAGAAGGAATGGAGTAGCCCTCATAGTCAACAAAAGAGTGGGAAAAGCTGTAATGGGATACAATCTCAAAAATGATAGAATGATGTCAATACGAATCCAGGGCAGACCATTCAACATCACAATAATCCAAGTTTATGCACCAACCAGCATTGCTGAGGAGACTGAAATTGAACAATTCTATGAAGATTTACAACACCTTCTAGAACTGACACCAAAGAAAGATGTTCTTCTCATTCTAGGGGACTGGAATGCTAAAGTAGGGAGCCAAGAGATAAAAGGAACAACAGGGAAGTTTGGCCTTGGAGTTCAGAACGAAGCAGGACAAAGGCTAATAGAGTTTTGTCAAGAGAATAAGCTGGTCATCACAAACACTCTTTTCCAACAACACAAGAGGCGACTCTATACATGGAAATCACCAGATGGGCAATATCGAAATCAGATTGATTATATTCTCTGCAGCCAAAGATGGAGAAGCTCTATACAGTCAGCAAAAACAAGACCTGGAGCTGACTGCGGTTCTGATCATCAGCTTCTCATAGCAAAATTCAAGCTTAGACTGAAGAGATTAGGAAAAACCACTGGGCCACTCAGGTATAATCTAAACCAAATCCCTTATGAATACACAGTGGAAGTAAAGAACAGATTTAAGGAACTAGATTTGGTGGACAGAGTGCCTGAAGAACTTTGGATAGAGGCTCGTAACATTGTCCAGGAGGCAGCAACGAAAACCATCCCAAAGAAAAGGAAATGCAAGAAAGCAAAGTGGCTGTCCAACGAGGCCTTAGAAATAGCAGAGAGGAGAAGGGAAGCAAAATGCAAGGGAGAAGGGAAAGTTACAGAAAATTGAATGCAGACTTCCAAAGAATAGCAAGGAGAGACAAGAGGGCCTTCTTAAATGAACAATGCAAAGAAATAGAGGAAGATAACAGAAAAGGAAAGACCAGAGATCTGTTCAGGAAAATTGGACATATTAGAGGAACATTTTGCGCAAAGATGAACATGATAAAAGACAAAAATGGGAGGGACCTCACAGAAGCAGAAGACGTCAAGAAGAGGTGGCAAGAATACACAGAGGAATATCAGAAAGATGTGGATATCCCGGACAACCCAGACAATGTAGTTGCTGACCTTGAGCCAGACATCCTGGAGAGCGAAGTCAAGTGGGCCTTAGAAAGCCTGGCTAACAACAAGGCCAGTGGAGGTGATGGCATTCCAGTTGAACTATTTAAAATCTTGAAAGATGATGCTGTTAAGGTGCTACATTCAATATGCCAGCAAGTTTGGAAAACTCAACAGTGGCCAGAGGATTGGAAAAGATCAGTCTACATCCCAATCCCAAAGAAAGGCAGTGCCAAAGAATGCTCCAACTACCGTACAATTGCACTCATTTCACACGCTAGCAAGGTTATGCTCAAAATCCTACAAGGTAGGCTTCAGCAGTATGTGGACCGAGAACTCCCAGAAGTACAAGCTGGATTCCGAAGAGGCAGAGGAACTCGAGACCAAATTGCTAACTTGCGCTGGATTATGGAGAAAGCCAGAGAGTTCCAGAAAAATATCTACTTCTGCTTCATTGACTATGCGAAAGCCTTTGACTGTGTGGACCACAGCAAACTATGGCAAGTTCTTAAAGAAATGGGAGTGCCTGACCACCTTATCCATCTCCTGAGAAACCTATATGTGGGACAGGAAGCAACAGTTAGAACTGGTCATGGAACAACTGAGTGGTTCAAAATTGGGAAAGGAGTACGGCAAGGCTGTATATTGTCCCCCAGCTTATTTAACTTATATGCAGAATACATCATGCGGAAGGCTGGACTGGAAGAAACCCAAGCCGGAATTAAGATGGCCGGAAGAAATATCAACAACCTCCGATATGCAGATGATACCACTCTGATGGCAGAAAGTGAGGAGGAATTAAAGAACCTTGTAATGAGAGTGAAAGAGGAGAGTGCAAAAAACGGTCTGAAACTCAACATCAAAAAAACTAAGATCATGGCCACTGGTCCCATCACCTCCTTGGAAATAGAAGGGGAAGACATGGAGGCAGTGACAGATTTTATCTTCCTGGGCTCCATGATCACTGCAGATGGAGACAGCAGCCCTGAAATTAAAAGGCGCCTTCTTCTTGGGAGGAAAGCGATGACAAATCTTGACAGCATCTTGAAAAGCAGAGACATCACCTTGCCAACAAAAGTCCGAATAGTCAAAGCTATGGTTTTTCCTGTCGTGATGTATGGAAGTGAGAGCTGGACCATAAAGAAAGCAGACCGCCGAAGAATTGATGCCTTTGAATTGTGGTGCTGGAGGAGGCTCTTGAGAATCCCCTGGACTGCAAGGAGAACAAACCTATCAGTTCTAAAGGAAAGCAACCCTGAATGCTCACTTGAAGGACAGATCCTGAAGCTGAGGCTCCAGTACTTTGGCCATCTCATGAGAAGAAAAGAGTCCTTGGAAAAAACCTTGATGTTAGGAAGGTGGGATGGCAAGAGGAGAAGGGGACGACCGAGGATGAGATGGCTGGACAGTGTCTGCGAAGCAACCAACATGAACCTGACACAACTCCGGGAGGCAGTAGAAGACAGGAGGGCCTGGCGTGCTCTGGTCCATGGGGTCACGAAGAGTCGGACACGACTAAACGACTAAACACACAGTGACTACCGTACTTTATAGATGTCACTGGTGGGGCAGTTCTGAGTCATTGTCACATAGAATAGTAGCTTTAGTGTCACAAAAGCTTCAGTTGTGTAGATCTGTCTCTTTCTATTGAACAACCAGATCTGAGACTTTGTTCTACTGCTCTGATGTGGACAGCCATCCAGCTCCAAATGTTGAAACTGGAAGTAAAGAGAGCATGAGTATTATATCCATATTTAGTAGCACATCTGCTGAAAGCATAGCCCTTAACATCTAAATTTTTCCTGCATTTTGAAGTTTGAGTGAAGATGGAAAAGTTTTAAATGTTTTATGCAAATATGTTTTGTGGTTTGACTCTACTGTTTATTTGTATTTTCTTATTTTTACTTTCTCTTCTGTTAAACTGCATTTTGCTTACACTGTTTATATATGTTGTAAACCACCCAGAGTGGCCATCAGCCAGATGGGTAGTACAGAAGTGAAAGCAAGCAAGCAAACTCAGTCTAAACTCAACATAGTGGCTGATATTCTGTTACTTAGCATTGCAAATTGTACTATAGTAAGCCCATCTGAATCAATGGCATTTACACAGGAGCTGACTCGCCCAATCCTCATAGATTCAATGGTTCTACTCCAGTGCAACTGACTACATTAAGCAGCAGGATTTCAGCCACCAAATCAAAATGTTTTGCTGTTGCCATCAATCAAATAAAATCATATGTGATGCAGCAAAAATATTTTTCAGACATGTGTTTGGCAACTGTGTGAAACAAGCTGGTGGACTACATCAGCCTTTGGTCTAATACACCAGGATTCCTACATTAAGAGTGCAGGTATAATAATCTCATGCCTGATTTCTTTCCTATGTAGAAACTCTCTGCAAACAGAAACTCACACAAGTGAGCAGTCTTGGTGATGAAATTTCTTTCTGATGTAATTTTTTTATTTGAAAAGGGGTTTTTTTAATGTGAAAGAGTATCAAAATATGTGTTACACATTCCTACATTCTGATGTGCTACAATTAATTTTACTGCCTCATTTTTCTATCACACTATTCTGCCACATATACTAATCAGACTTAAGCACTGGAGAAATCCATGGGAAAACAGAGGTTGTTATTTTTTTCCCCTTCATGTCTTCCTCCCTTTCCTTGAATAGTAGTTATGCATACAGACCATTGCATGACAGGGTTAAGTAAAAACTGTGCATAAAAATTGTTGGTCTTGTTTTCTTTGGCGATATTAAATCTTTTTTAATAGTAATGTTACTGCACTCTGATAGGATGCATTTGATGTCAGAAAAGCCACTGTATCAACATTGATATCCAAAAAGGAAGAAAGTTAAACAACTAATTTTTCATACAGGATCAGTTAAAAAGCTTACAGTGTCTGGATATTATTTTATTTTAAAACCACTTTGTCAGGTGTCATGTTTAAGCTTGCAGTGAGTTGAATTAGACAGGAATACTAAAAATGAGATAGCACCATATCTGGTTATTAATGGTAATCTTTTTACAATTGATTGCAACAACAGGGGTGCAGGATTGCATTGTATCTCTGAAGCTTTTGCCTAATTTCCACAGAAACTACTGTTAACTTGCTGTTCACATGACTGTGCATGCATGCATGAACATGCACACACACACACTCCCCAAAATACTATGAAGTGAATTCATTTTTCAGGTAAATGCCGGTTCCAGAGATTTTCTGAGGACTTTGTATGAACATATTCCAAAAGGAATTAAAAATAATATGCACGCCACTACTGCTGAATGAAGATACTAACAACCTGTGCTTATTTGCTAGTCAAGAAAATGTTTATAAATATATACGTAAGATGTTTTCCTATCATTCCCTGTCATTTTCTTATCATTCCCAATAATCTCCATTGTTTTGTTTCTATATCTTCCCCATTTTATTTCCCCCTCACTTTTTTATTTTGACAGATGGGAGGAAGAGAGCTGGAGAATTACGATTGGCATTCAAGGTACACAGAGGGTTAATGAGGCTGTTTTGGGGAATGATATTCCCGTTAAATATGAAAGCATCACAGTGATAATGATGAGACTAAGCTAGAAATGACAGTTTTTAAAGTGAGACAGACAAGCTAGTCTGTCACTAAAAGAAGTCTGCTTGCATCCAGTGAAGTGGCCAAGAGTCTACATGAACATATGTCAAATTAAAAAAAATTGTTAGTCTGGAAGGTGCCAAAACATTTCTTCATTTTTAAAATGACAGGAGCTCAGAGACGAGAGCCAGGGAGCCATTCTTTTTTTGCCTCTCAACTATTTTCTCTGTATATAACAATTGTACCACAAGCATGGAACCCAACGGCCAGTGTTTTTCTCATGATTGAATCCCTGTGTTAGGAAATCCTGCCATGCTGGATGGGGGATTCTGGGAACTATAATCCAAAAACATAGTTTTTAAATTTCTGAGCTCTGTGCTGAACACGCCAACCATGGTATTGGCTCATCAGGTTACTGGTGCCCTTAACAGTTGCATAACAGGAAGATAATCATGGGAAAATATATCTTCCTCATATAAAGAAGATGCGCCTGTGGAATTTCTGGCCTGCCATCCAGGGTGCAAAAGTCTGGACGATCTAAAAGCTGGCAGCTCTGGCCTGAATTATGGCCAAGAGTCTTATCTGACACACTTACTTGGTTGCTTGTAATGAGCATTGAGTAGGGTTGCAGTAAGGAGCATTTTATGTTGGCTCAAATCATTTGATGAAAGGAACCAATGGAAAAGCCAGGCTTGACACTTCCCATCCGTCCATTCTTGCTCCTCCTTCCCACATGGGCAGAACACCAAGCACAGTAAGGTTGGGAAGTAGTGGCCTTTTCAGATGTTTCATAGTGGTTAAACTGCAGGCAAAACTATACTCATGACCCAGGTTCAATCCCAGGTAGCTGGCTTAGAGTTCACTCAGCCTTCCATCCTTCCAAGGTTGGTAAATTGAGTACCCAGCTTGCTGGGGAGGCAATGTGTAGCCTGCATAATTAAATGATAAACAACCCAGTGAGTGCTTTAAATGCTATGGGGCAGTATATAAGCAGCACACTTTGTTTTGCTTTTGCTGGACACCATCTCCCATCACTCCTAACAACTGGGCGTGTTTTCTGGAGCTGATAGAAAACAGACCTACAGATTCTCCACCCTTGGTACACAAGAAGTGACCAAACAAGGAGATGTCCTTATTGTGGCTGCTTTTTTTTTTTACACTGCACAGGAGGAATTAAAAGGCATATGTCAGATCTCTGAATTTTAATCAGGCAATTCTAACACAAAGGCAATGACCTGAACATTTACCTTGGAGAAACTCAAAGGATTTGAAACCAAAACAAATAAACCCCCCGCAGACATAGCTTCTGTTCTATCATCATAACTTGGGAAAATACAGGAACACATTGTATTCACAAAGGCTTTCATGGCCGGGATCTAATGGTTGTTGTGGGTTTTTCGGGCTCTTTGACCGTGTTCTGAAGGTTGTTCTTCCTAACGTGTTGCCAGTCTCTGTGGCCGGCATCTTCAGAGAACAACACTCTGTGCTCTGGTGCAGTTTGCTTGGGAGTGGAGTATTTATGGCTGTGAGATAGGCTTTTGTCCTATTCAGGAGATGGGTGATTAGTGTCTCTTCTTGTGGGTGTATTTTTTTTTCAAAAGTTTTTTCAAAAGTTTCCCCATGCGGTCCGTGACCCATTTGACGTATGGTAGAAATACAAATTTCCCTAGAGGGACCATGACATCTAAGAAAAGAAATAGAGGGCCAACTCCCATTCTTAGATTTCATGGTCATACACAAAACTGACCTCTGACTGGGACACAAGGTCTACAGAAAACCCACCCACACAGACCGGTACCTATACAAAAATTCCAACCACCACCCACAGCAAAAAGAGGCATAATCAAAACACTGGTAGACCGTGCAAATAGGAACTGTGAAGCTCAGTTTCTCAGCACTGAACTCAACCATCTGAATTGGGCCCTACAGGCAAATGGCTACTCCAAAAATGAAATCACAAGAGCCATCAAACCAAGAAAAAAAACCAAACTGAAGAAGAAAAACAGCCACCCACAAATAAAGTATTTCTGCCATACATCAAAGGGGTCATGGACCGCATGGAGACACTTTTGAAAAAACACAACCTACAAACAGTATTCAAGCCCACCACAAAAATACAACAAATGTTATGGTCAGAAAAGGGCAGAAGGGGCCCCCTCACCACTGCAGGAGTATACTGGATACCTTGCAGTTGTGGCCAGGTATACATTGGAACCCCAAAACGAAGCCTCCACACCGAAATCAAAGAACATGGGAAACACTGAAGACTAAAACAACCAGAAAAATCTGCAGTAGCTGAACATGCCCTGAAACAAGATGGACATGAAATTCTCTTTCAAAATACTGAAAAACTGGACAACACCAGCAATCATTACATCAGACTGCACAGGGAAGCCATTGAAATCCAGAAGCACCAGCAGAACTTCAATAAAAAAGAGGAAAGTTTGAAACTCAACAAAACTTGGCTTCCAGCTCTGAAAAATACAGCGTGCAAAAGGTCAACGAACTCTACCCAGCCACAAGGACTGGGGATCACTACACACAAAAGACCAGCTAATGACAGATAGTCTCTTCTCCTTATCACAACAATACACCCACAACAAGACACACTAATCACCCATATCCTGAATAGGACAAAAGGCTATCTCAAAGCCATAAATACTCCACTCCCAAGCAAACTACACCAGAGCACAGAGTGCTGTCCTCTGAAGTTGCCGGCCATAGAGACTGGTGAAATGTTAGGAAGAACAACCTTCAGAACACAGCCAAAGAGCCTGAAAAACCCACAACCACAGGAACACATTGTTGTTGTAAGCCGCCTAGAGTGGTCTATCGACTAGATAGGCAGGATATAAATAAAATAAATAAATAAAATAAATTTATTTTAATACATCAGATAGTATTTCTTATACTTCTCTGGACTTTCCCCCTTCCTTTTAATCTTCAGTGCCCTATTAATTATCAGTGGTAGTGTGGGGCATTACTAATAAACAGGGCCCTCTATTAGTAATCAATTATCAGAGTTTAGGATGTGCCACTCAAACTATTTTATCAGTGTCTTGCTTCGTCTATGAATGACGGAACATAACCATGATTAAAAAAAAAAAAGCCATCACCACCACCATGACCAGAAAACACCCTAGGCATTAAAATGATTTATTTTAATCCAAGCAAATATCACCCTTAATTAAATACACTTATTCCTCCTGAAATTGACAAAGCACTTCCCCCAAGGCCTCCACCAATCTATTTGTCAAATTATTTCCACAGAAGGTCCGTCTAGTTTCTCGAGCCCTCTGTGCCACTAAACTTTACTTTCATTCTACATGGAGTAAAAAATGTACGAGAGATAGCGATTGGTACAGTTGTGTGAGAGTCAAAGCTGCTTGTCAGCCTTATCACTATAGCCCTATAACATCACTTTTTAAAAGCATTTGAACCCCATGAGTGTTTAGGGGAGCACAGTAGCTCCATCACCTACATCACCCATTTAATCACAGAGATAAGATGATCTGAACAGGGGGAGGTTGCTGCACCTGGTTAACCTGTCCATCAGGATTCTTGCTCACATGGATATCGGGGTACTTTCCAAGTAGTCTCTCCTGCCTGACTGCCAAAAGAAGTGACAGTGGGGTCATGGCTAGTGCAATTCCCATATTGGGTGTGTGCTCCATTGTTTTAAGACATGCCTGGATAGGGATTAAGTGCATAGAGTACAGACCCTGAAAGGATCTAAATGGGAGAAGCACAATCATGCACCCCCTCTGCTTACCCAACATAAAGTGACTGCCTAGGAAATGGAACACCCATAAGGTTCTAATGGACATTTTCATCTGAAGGGGAAGGTGTTAAGAGAACCACTTCTGCTACCTCTCACAGTCCTGCTTCTTCCATACATTCAATGGAAGGCTACAGAAATGATAGAATCAGAAGAATGGATCAGAACAGAGGGACAGAAAATGGATCAGAACAAGGGTTCATCAGGTTACACAGACATCCCCTGTTTCTGCTGATAACATGCTGATGGGAATTTTTTGGATCATGTAAAACAATCCTCCTTTATATCGTACCTGCCAGATCTCTCGGACCACACTCTCATCATTTCTAGACCCCTGGAGAATGTCAGGTTGGTAGAGTTCTTCCTGAAATCTCCAAAGTTTCTTTTGAGGTTTGCAGATTTTGCCATATGTTAGACTTTCAAATTCTGCTTTGAAAGGGGAATGAGAGCCTAGGTGGTTCTCTGAACAATTCATCTACATTTCCTACAGCAAGATAGAAATGTACAGAGAATCCACTGACACTTGTTGAACTTTATTTTGCAGGTACAGCAGAGCCCTGCACTTACAGCCTAATTGGTTCCCCGATGACCGTTATAAACTGAGTCATTGTTAATTCTGCGATGCTATTTTCTTTCTTCTCTACCCCACCCCATCTCTCTATTTGCTGGTACTTTTCTGCTGTCTTCTCACTTTCCCCTCATGAATCTGCTTGCTGGGGGGTCCCCTCCAGTCTGTGATCTTCTCCATTCCACCTCCTCTCCCTAGCTTGACCATTGGACACTACTCTGACATCTTCTCTCTTTTATCACATGCTTTTATGCTGCCCTGCTGGCCTGCTGGGTGATCCCCACCAACGCTTTCTTCTCCCTTCTTCTCTCTTCTCCCTCCTATCTTCACTGTCTTGCTGTTGTGCTTGGTGACATAAATGTGCAAATTTACAATACCCATTACAGTCCTCGTAAAAGGGAGTTTTGGGTGGTAGGGAGGGAGCATTAGCTAATAGGGCAATGGTTGTAAAAGCAGGAGTTGTAAAGCAACCCATTGTAAGATGGGGGTGCTCTATATAATTTTCAGTTTTGGCACATACAGCAGGTGAATACAGAAGCAGAGCTGCAAGCTAATAGCTATCATATATTGTACTGAACAAAAAGCAGGAAAAAATATGAGGTGGTACCTGCCTTTCTTGCATCACAATTAATTTTTTTGGGTGGGGGATCTGGTGAACTCAGGAGAGAGTAATAGGAAACTTAAATGTCCTAAGGAGGCAGCAGAGATATTTACAGATTACTCCACAGAGAAAGCAGCTTGATATTTTC
This sequence comes from Pogona vitticeps, assembly GCF_051106095.1. Classification (NCBI taxonomy): domain Eukaryota; kingdom Metazoa; phylum Chordata; class Lepidosauria; order Squamata; family Agamidae; genus Pogona; species Pogona vitticeps. Next base: position 65,657,725 of record NC_135783.1, on the reverse strand, counting down.
TGGAGATGTAATCACCAAGAGGAACTTAGATCTGACCCTGCATTTCCTCCAAAACTACTTTTGGAACCCATCAGTGAGTCATGGGGCAGAGAGGTGTAAAATGATGCCTGCATTCAATGGAGGAGGGGGCAGAGAAGTGACATTTCCTACAGATAGTTGTGTCCTTGAAGATGGTGACTCAGATCCGCATGGAATAAATTTAGTAAACATCTCCAAAGTGGTTGTGGGGGCAGCGGGAATCTACTGAAAGAAAAAAAAATTCTCAAGTATGTAGCGAATCATGTGTTCTAAGATGTAAAAGATACAGGTAACTCCATTACAAGAATAGATTTTTATATGACAGAAGTGTTAGATAATTATACAGGGCTCCCATTTAACATTAGTCCACAATAGGTTACAAATCATTTTGTGATGTATCATAAGAACACTGTATTCTATCCAGAACTTTGATGCTCTGGCCAATATTAATGTGGCCAATAATATCCATAGTGTACCTAAATTATTTTCAAAAGTAACAGGAATAATCTTTGTTTGATCACTTCAAAACAGGCAAATATTTGTAATGTTAATGTTTGAAATTAACTCAATATTGGTCCATAGATGAGATATATACAGTACTTTAGAAAACAAACATTTGGGGAATTTGAACCACTCATTTCACTATTCTGTCTATATATCATTGGTCAGGATTATGTCCTTTATGGTTACTGCCTTAAGGAAACAAAGCTCTGGATTAGATAACACTTTTATTCATTTGCCAGGGGTTATAAATAAGGGGATATTTCACATTCTACAGCCCTCCTCATCAGGTGAAGTTGATATAAACTTGGAGTTCAAATCGCAAGCCCAAACATAGGGCCAGGTGTGATGGCCATGGCTCATGCTGTCAGATTGCCAGGAAGGTAAATTGAATTTTAGATGGTATGTGAAACAGATGTAATAAAGGTATTAATTTATAGGCTGTCAGACTCACTGAAAACAGAGGCCCACTATGTGCCCCTTCAGAGTTGCCAACTGCCCTGTCCGAGACCCATGTAATAGGTCTGCAGCAGAAAAGTGTGCACCTGATGTCAGTCTTTATATCAGCAAAATATGAGAATGAATTTAACTATTGCAGTAGTCCAAAAGGTCAATTACAGCCTGAGAGAATGCTTTATGTTGAATTTATCCTTTTGAAATTTGTGAGCAAGTCTTGCCATATTTTAAATCTGGGTTTAATGCTGTTCCAGGTCAAATTGGCATTGACTGCAATTTGTTTTTGATCCAAAACAACAGCAACATAAATGCAATACTAGGTGTCCTATATGAATAAAATCTGTCTAAACTAGCTACTTCAGAGACCACTCAGCCTCTGGCAAGCAGAGCTATGAAAATTAACATTGTGTGGTCAGCATGTTGAATGTGGTAATAAACTAGAAGCAAAACAAGAAGAAAGGCTAAGAGCACAGACCCTCTTGATCATTGGAAAAAGGTTCAGACTCTGAATCTCAGTTTGCTCAAGATTAATTTGAAAAGACAGGCAACAAGAATCCTCCTCATACTCCAATATGTAGTATTACATACAGCTTTAATACAAGTGGAAAATAGCAGTTTTGTCCTCTATAACAAATCCAACCTTTTTTTTTCTCCTTTCTGGAAATTTATCTAAAAACCAGCCAGCCGTGGAACTGAGCTTGCATTTCTAGGCACATTCTGGGCTCAATGAGCCTCTCAGAAGACTCCTGGTAGGTTCCCGAGTCCAGGCCAAACAAGGCCTTTGACTAGTCAGGGCTCTTCCAGGTGAGTGCTTGTTCTTCTTGAAGTACTGGCCTCTGTACTGATATTACTGGAATTTCCCACTACATCCACACAACATTTTTAAATTTCACTTGTTTATGGTGTTTTTCCTATGAATTCCCGACTCCTTATTCTTCTTCCTTAAATCAGGTTTTATTTTCTGTACTGTTTTGTACCAGAGAGGAAGGGTTTAATGCCATGGCACTTCCTAGTCTCAGCTGACTTTTTCCATCTCCAAAGGCTCCACAGAGCCCTTGAAGATGGAATTCTCAAAATAGATATGTTTTTAGTCCCACATGCCTTCTACTGCATTTCTCTTTACACCCATCCCTCACTCAAACCTAGAGTGAGAAGATATGACCTTAGTCAACCTCAGCACCAGGCAGATTAGGCTAACAGAGCAATATGGTCTGCACAGGAGCAGTTCCTGAGGAAGGTAATACCACTTCTCCAGCAAAACCACCTGGCCACCATCAAGGGTGCCTCAAAGACGTGTTCAGAAGGGTTCTGTTTTCTCTTGCATTCAGAAGCATATGATGCAAATGTAAGTTCCACTAAATCATGTCATCTTCCAGCACTAGGCAACTGAAAAGAAGAAGAAGAAAGAAAAGAGAGAACATGGCAGGACATGTGCTCCATCTGGAAGAGCCCTTAGTTTGAGTTTTTCTCTCTCTGGGAGTGTCTCCATCTTTTGGAGGAATAGCTTTGGTTGTAAAATATGTTTTCCTTGTCTTCATATGGATAGTAAAATGAACTGAAAGGTAAAATGAACCGAAAGCTACACTGGAGTAATGGGTGACAAGTGGCCCCCCAAGGCATGTATACAGTTGCCCAATGTCCCTGCCTCTCCACAGCACCCACAAACACCAGCCAAAACTTTAAAAACAATGTTTGCCTCTCTCTCTCTCTCTCTCTCTCTCTCTCTCTCTCACACACACACACACACACACACACACACACACACACACACACACACACACACACATCGCCATGTGCCTTCCAGGGAAATTTTCAAAAGACATCAGCACCCTCGTCCCCTAAAATATTATTATTATTGTCATTTTTTCCCATTTGTGGTGTGAGAGGCCTTTTTTAAAGTTAACCTCCCTTTTTAACTTAACGTTAATTTTCAGCTAACAAAAACCCATTGTTGCCATGTTCATACCCAAACATGTTTTCCAAATAATAACAAAATAAATATATAAATTAGTCTCTTTTGGCCAACCCCATCCCCACACCTACTTGGCAAGGGGGCTCCCATGCTGCTGTAATTCTGATCATTAACCCTTGGCCCTTCTATGATCATCCATTCATTCCTGCCATATAGAGAAGCCCTGGAAGCTCCATCTTCTTAAAGTTGCTTCGGTGAGTTACTTTCAGGCTTCTGGCATAAATTAAGTTAGTTAATCCTTCCATTGTTCATTTTATTTTCACTGCAGTTAATTATTTTGGAATTTCTCTCTACTTGGCTCTTTACTACCTGTATTGAATTCAAAACAAGGATTGCTTTTATTGCCAGGTTGCTTTGCCCCTGTGCTTCCCATGCTATTATGGCTGGTCAGGAGTTTAAAAGAGGCTATGGAAAGCAGTTTACTTCTCCATAAGTTTATACACTTGGATTCATACACATCCAAAATGTAACAATGACTAAAAATGCAAATCATGCTGGTGCTGCCTCTGAAGAATATGCAAAGGGAATCTTGCAATTTATGCACCCCACAGAGACTGAAAGGGAAATGATACCAGTTTGTCATCTATCCACATGGCTCCATGGCACCTGACAGAATCATACACAAAACAGTTTGAGAATGAAACGTGGAATGGTCAAAGCAAATCCTTGAAACATACATGGCAGAATCCAGCAAAGTTTGGTTGTGACCAAGGACATAATGTGCACACTTATTTAGGATAAAACAGAACCTCTTGAAGTCCCAACAATTTCAGTGAGTATTGCTGCCCATTACTATACACAATTACTATCTTCAGTGGGGCTTAATTCCAGAGTCTGGCAAAATTATTTTCTGGACTTCAACGGGTTGAAACTCCTGATCAGCATGACCAGTGGCAAGGCTGGCTAAGATTAAGGCATTAAGCCTGACTGAAAAAAGTTACTCTATAATATTGAGCAGTGATATTCATTGAAAACAAGGAGACTTAAAGAAGCTTCAACAGAACTCCACAGCTTTAAAAGTGACTTGGCATGATTAATGTTTTCTGGATTATATCCAAGGCGGGAACACATTCTTAATGATGATTGTGTGTACACACACCTGATATATTAACTGAAATTTCCATTCAGTAATGTTTCGCAGCTTACTTAATATAAGTGTTTCCAACTGGCTAGGCACAACTATAAACTGGTGCAAAACAATACCAGCTTGTTCTGGTTTTATACATCACAGTGTGTCAGCTATCCATTTTCTTCCTTTTAGTGGGATCCTTCACTTAAAAACATGCTAAGCCTGTAATTCTAAAGCATCCTGGGGAACAAGTCCAACAATTACATATTTGCATAAAAAGCGGATTCTTTTCATCCCTTATGCACATGTCACCTGATAATTTTGTGGAGTGCCCTTGTTTTCTTTGCTTGTCAGAAGAAAGAAGTGGCACTTTGTACATTCAGTCAGGCTGGGTATCCATTCTTCTTTCTCTTGCTTGCTTCGGGAAGCATATCTTCACTTTTTCTTCATCTTTACAACAAAAAGACAGCTGGTGAAAATATAAATTGCTCAAGCTGCTTGCCATCAAACTAAGGAAAGGAATATCCTAGGAAACAATCTGTTCTCACATCAGTAAAAGAATCTGTAAATGATAGGTTTTATATGTCAACAGCTGCCTGAATAGAAGGAAAAAATAGTGTGGACAGAAAAAAAAAAGTCCTCACCTGATTTTTTTTTCTCCCCTCCCTTTCACACGAAAGGTAGTCCATTCCACCGCCAAACAGTTCTTGCTGTAAGGAATTTGGTCAAAACAACTCCTTCCTTCTAATTACTTTGGCTTCTATTCTCCAAAGCCACATACTGTAATTACAACTAATGGACTCAAATTACAAGAAAGTATATTTGGACTAAAGATTGACAAAAATTCCCTCAGAGTAAAGTCCTGTTAATTACTGACTCTGCCCCAACATCACATCCATTCTGCCAGCTTTGCCCTTTCCCACTGACTTGAGCTTTGGGTGATTTGAAGGAAGGGGGAGTTACTATATATCCACTGAGACTACTTTATGGGGTTGGGAAATCCAGTCGTATGGGGCATCGTATCATGTAGAAGACCCCTTACCCAAGTATACTTATCCTCTTTTCAGAGTTTCATTTCTTTCTTTGTTGGCTTGTTTGTATCCTTTGTAAGCCACCATTCTTGCAATGAAGAGACACAACATTACGATAGATAAAACTAAAAAGATAATATATTTCTGATTAAAAATCAGTTGCACCACACTGCTAATTAAAATTCAAGTAATGTTAAAACATTTAAGACTATAAAATCAGACTTGAAAAAAGCAAGACAGCATCCAGGACTCATAGTTTCTGAAAATTATTAAAAATTATTAAAAGCCTGTCTGAAGAGATGGATCTTCAACTGTCAGTTGAAAGATAAAAGAGAGGGGGCCAAATTAACCTCCCAAAGGAGAGCATTCCACAAAGTGGCAACAGCCACAGAGAAAGTCCTCTCTCATGTTCCCATCAAATGTTCCTATGATGGCAATGGGATAGACAGAAAGGCCTTCTCTGCGAAGTATTCAAGAATTATAATCTAAATCTAGGTGGAGCCTGAAGTGTGGTGAAGACGGGGTCACTCTCTCTCAACCACATCCCCATCCCACTTAAAGAACAAACAGACCTTCCAATGTTTGCTGTGAAAGTTTTGTAAATATGTTCAGATGAGGATATGTACAGTTTTTCTAGGAGTGACAGTCCTTCTTTAGCAAAGCTTCCATTCACGAAAATGTTATAAATGAAGACATTTATAATGCAGAATGCTTAGAAGCATCATTGCAAACCTTCGCTGTGAACATGTGAGCTCATGTTGATGACAGGCCAACAAGATGGTCTTGCTCCACTTTTATCACATGGAACTCCTTATGGTTAATGAATGAAAAAGGCTAATGTAGGCTGAACCTGCAAAGAAGAAATCTTTAAAAATCTCAATATCATTTTGTTGGTTATTTTTCTTTCTCTGTTACATTATATTCACAAACTGGGTCTGAAAAGAACACAGTGGATTTCCTCCCCTGTGGTCTATCTAGCACTGTCGCTCCATAATCACATATGCCACAAGATTTTTGTACTGCAAAGCCTTCAAGCTGTCCAAGGAAAACCTGGTTTAAGAGTTTCTGTCTGTGGGTTTTGGGGACTTGTGCATAAGGAACTAATAATCTGATTTGAAGAAACAGTAAACATAAACAAATATCAGGGATGGGGATTCGAGTTGCAGGACTCGCTGTCAAGTAGGAATTGAATCACACTGATGGCTCAACTTTAACTACCTGTCCCCCCCCCCATGACTCAAATGTGACTCAAAATTCACCTCTCCCTTTTTTTCTGGGGGGAAAGCTTGTTTTTAATAGGGACTTGGGACTCTGTACCAAAGATTCACTCTCAGACTTGGGACTCTGGTATCAAAGACCTGGACTTGGACTTGGAACCTGGACTCAAAGACTTGCCAACTTTCTGACAAATATTATGGAAGTAGGCAGCATCCCTCTTTCCCACTCCGTGTCAGAGAATCACATCCCTCACCTGTGGTCTGGGATTGATTCCACACACTCCCCTTGTTTTCACACATTAATGGTAGAACTGAAACAAGATATGAACAGCTTCCATTTTCCTGGAACATAAATGTATATGCTTTCTACCATCCTGTAAATGTCTTCTTCAACAAAACCTGAGTGCCAGTGGAAGTGAAGTGGTGGACATAGTGAACAACAGATGCTTATTTAGTGGGCAGTTCAGTAGTTTTTAGAAATATACAGCTCAAGCTGTATATTCTCTACAATCGACAATTGTTGTTATGTGCCATCAAGTTGCCTCTGATTTATGGTGACCCTGTGAGTGAAAACATCTCCGAAATGTCCTGTTCTCAAAACATTGGAGTATTGGACAAATAATATTAATTCACAGCAAAACTAAAAGATTCTTCACATTCTTTCCCCTTGTCCAAAAGGTTGATATAAAGATAACCATTCAGTCATAATAAAGGTAACCATTCAAGAAACATTAGATTACTACTAACCATGTGCCCTTCAGAACAGAATACTCATAGTAGTTTACTAAGACAGCTCATTTAATTAAAATTGTTCTAGCCATGCAGGTTTGTCAGAATAGCTAGAGATGTGAATCCTGCAACCTCTCATTTTTCTTGAGAACCCTCTCCCCCTCCACAAAAAAACGCCAAAAAACCCCTTCCCAGTGGGATTTCTTTGTGTGAAATTTGTTTCTTGAGATCTCTGACACAATATAGCCTGAGATTTCTTGGATGTGTTGTGGTGATTTTTTCTTTCTGGAAGAAATTCCAAACCAAGCAGGATCATTACCGAACTGCATCTTTCCTGCGCAGGAAGGATCACTGGCAGGATCATTAAGGCGTGTAGAATTGGAAAGTTTCCTATGCAGGCCAACAAGTGACAAATGGGAGTGGGGAAAAACCAGAGGGCAGAGAGAAGAAGACCAGGATTTTGTTTTCAAAGGAGGCTGCTGAATTTCATTGTGCAGTGTAGAGTCTCAGCATGACTTGGAAAACTGCATATAATAACATATCATAACCTGGCAGAAAACTGCTATCATGTGTTGACAATTAATGGTGTTGAATGGTTTTGGATGGGGAAAGGGGAAGTCAAGCACAGTGTTCTTCCTGTTCCTGACATTTGATGTGCCTGTTTCATCAAGAGGAAGGGCTGGTTCCACTCTCAGATAATTATATAAATTAATACATATCAAGTAACTTAGTAGCTAAGGAAGTGTTGGTTCTCCCCACCCCTGTCCCTAATATCACATATACACACATCCTGCAAAACATGCTTCAATCCACATTCAGTATTATTCTACATGATTTCACATTTGGTTTTGATAGAATACTTTATTCTTTCTGCTAGCCGCCATTTGTTAGTTCTCAGTTTTGATATATATCTCTATATTTTCACAATGTTCCTGATTAAGTCATTGGTAGGGTGGAACTGATCTCAACCAGAAATATACCATACTCTGGAAGTGATGGGTAATAGACATTTCCTAAGTAAAAGCCAGGAGAGGGAAGTGTGTGTGTGAGGAGGGAGGGGAGATGGAGAGAGAGAGAGAGATTTGCATTGTGCTGCTTTCTTTTCAAAACTGGGAATAAAAATATTTATGGAACATCCTTGTCTTTTCTGCATTGCTGTTTGATAATGTTACCACCTTTTATCTAGCAGAAAGTCTCACCCAATGATGGATTTCATACAGAAAAGCTATTAGAGAATAAAGACCAAACTATTTTTTTCAAAAAATGAGTACAGATGAGAAATCATTATGCCAACGTTTTGCAAAGTAACACAGAAAATGGAAATGCCTTTTCCTATCTGATGCTTTCAGTATATTGAAAAATGTATCACCAGAATCAATATGCTAGGTTCCTAGTTTCTTAGCTTTCCTTTCCTGAAAACTTTGTGTCAAACTAGCCATGAAGGAGGATAAGTATTTCTTACAATTAACCTATGATTAACTCATTTCCTCTCCCACAATGGGATGTCCTCGGAGGTTTGTCCTTCAGCAATCAGACCTGCAAGTTAAGATCGTGTTTATCTTCCAAAGATCCATCACAAAACAAAACATGTTGGGGAAAACATGCACCATGACCCACATCTTTCACGATTGGGACAGCAACTCCTCCTTTGAATGAGGAGGAGGACAGATTAATATAACATCTAGTCATAACATACCTTCATCTTATCACAGTTACCTGTATTGTGGAAAGACACCTAAACTTTGACAATATAGGTATAGCTTTTTCGCTTATAGTTGGCAAGATTTTTAAAAGAAAAAATGCAATGGCTGGATTTGGACAAAACAAAGAGGAAAGAATGGCAAAAATGCCTTGACTTCATCTAAATGCAACTTCAGATATTATGATCATGTAAGATCTTATGTTCACACCAAACCCCCTTCTAATTTGATGCAGATGGTCCTGTGTCTAATTCCTGTAGCCCAGAACTAAAGGTCTTCAAACCATTCTCAAAGCACAGTTTACAGAGTGAAGCTTTGCATAGTTGAGATCTATTTATGGATAAAGGTCTGTCTATCATGAGGGCAAATGCAGCTGTGTCCAAACTCTGACATCAGCCACCCCCAGCCATTCCACTCCTGTCTGCTTCCTTCACAGAGGCAGAGGGCCTTTGGGGTGTTTATGTGTGAATGTTCTCTGCCTATGGGCATGCCTCTGTATACCTCTGTGTGAGTCAGCATATGAACACCCACTTTTATCACTGGCGTCACAAACCACGAGCTGCTATGCTTTCCACCCCATGTAATGCCCATGAAGAAGACAATTGTCATGGCAAATAAGTTTCATTTATTTATTTATTAAAATTTATACCCCACACCATCTGGCAGCCAGGCCACTCTGGAGTGGTCACTCTTTCGAGTGGTATGCAGCAATATTCCTCTCTGTGCCTGATGCTTGAGCTGCTGGTGGACACCAATAGACACTAGAGGTTATTAGAGGTGACCTGAGAAAACCTCAACTGCTAGAAACTGGCAGAAACCAGCCTAGTCTGGCTGTGTGACTAGAGGTCCCTTGGAAAAGTGTGTATTGCTTATCCCAGATGAGATGAGAAGTTTGAGGATAATAAGAAATACTCAGGCTGAACAGTTCTAGCCAATGCTTGCGTGTTGATGTCTGATTCTACTATACTTTGGCACCCAATTTTGCTACCATTTGGCCAGTTAATGAGTATGAAGTTGACTGTACAAAGAGGTACTTAATAAATAGTTGTGTGCTTTGGAAAAGTACATAAGAGCTGATATTGTAATCCTCCTTGAGCATCATCATAGACCAGGATCCTGGGAACCGCTCCAGGGATCACCCTCTGCTGTTCTTCAGGGAATCCCAGGAGGCAGAAGGGGGTGAGCTTTCTCTCTACTTTATTGTTCCATTGCTTATGATTTGTGCTTTAGTGTCTCTTTAATAACATTTTGTGCCTTGTCCTCCATTGATTGCTGATGGTCTCCAAATCCAAAAGAACCCTTTGTCAGCCTTGACAAGGCAAGACACTCCACCAACCACAAAGTGCTACCCAGGTGTTTTTTTCACACATATATTAAATATGCAGGGAGCAGAAATCACTAACACCACTTATTCATTTCTGGTGATGTTGGCCTTCTATGTATGGAGGGAACAGTCTGATAAAGAAAGGCTGATTTTCCAGTATGCCAACTCACATGGAGAGACTCCATGATTTGAAGCTTACCACTCTCCACACAGAGATGGCAACAGACACAATGAAAGAGGAAGCCAGAGCTTAGACACTCCCTTCATCTCATATTTAAACCAAGTAAACACCTGAATAAGACTAGGTACCTATAGACTGGAATATGACTCGAGAGATTCAGGTTGTAATTCTTGGTTCAAAACTCGCCCAGCTCTACATCACAAGACTGTTGGGGAAGACAGAGAAAGTGAAAAAGATGGAAGTAATCTATTATGTATTTTCAATACATTGGTGAAAATGAAGGATAGAAGTATAACTAATTTTAAAAATGAAAAAATCCAAACATGACAAAACGAAACAGAAAAAGTAAAGGTGTGGAGAACAATCGGCTAATTTTAGCTTAACCAGATATTACCTGGTTTCACAATTTTCTAATATTGTTAAAGAATAAAAATCAAACCAAGAGTGAAGAGTTTCCATAGTGAATTTTCACAATAATTATATCAAATTATGAAATTGTAAATCACAGACACAGACATCTGTATCCAAGGTTAAATGTCCTCAGATGGAAACAAAACTGCAGGGGAAGGATGCCAACATAAACTATGAGAGATCCACAAGGATTGTTAAGCCATGTTTGCTTAATTTAAGCCAGAATTATTTGGTAATGTCATGAGGCATGAATGGAATTTAATTATGGTCTAGCAGAAAATAATAGCATAGACTAGAGATAATCCAACTAGTGCTGTGCAGATGAAAAAGATTAATATGCCTGATGGCTTCTTATCTAAAGCGCTTCAAATATTAATGGTATTTTTAGCAATGGTCTGCTTTGATTGATACAAGTTTTTGTTAATAAGAGAAAGGAGTTCATTAAATGATTCACTTTGATTCAACTAAAGCTTCTTTAAAATCATTCAGCTATTGAAATCCAGCAATTATTACCCACTTCTTGCCTTGCATATAAGTGACTTTGGCATGGCGAACCCTGTGGAATGTACAGTGAGGCTAGAGTCTCGATGATAATGGCTGTCACCAAGACAAGAGCTACAACAGATTACTTATCTGAGGAAGCCATATGACAAATTGTCCTTTTTGTGCCTCATTCATTTTCCTGCTGACCCAAACAGTGTGTGTCATTCCTGATTGATATGCTAATCCTTTCTATGGGCAGTGATGGTGGTGGTGGTGGGTAACTATAATGAGAACGATATAAGCCAAGATCCTCAGAGTTGAGCTTTGTGCTCCCTTCCTGAATTCATCCCAAGGTCCCTGGAGGGCATGCAGACACTAAACTGTGAATGTGTCCACTGTGTCTCCAGGTCTCTTGAGGCATTGCATTAGGAAGACAAATGGCTAATTCACCACAGCCAAATGTTGCACGTTTCATGATTAAATACAAGCCTCCCTAGACTTGGCTTCATTTATTTTCCTTACAATGAAATATGTGCAGGTATGTATGTATGTCTATTCCATTGCTACATAAATGCCCACAGTAAGAAGCACACAGTTTATAAAATGCTGGAAAATGTATCAACATGAAATCTCTCTTTGCAAGCACAAGAATGTCAACGTCACTTCTCTCCACTGTGTCTAGTGGTACGCAGGGCTATTTTGTTGGGATAATCATTATGTACAGGAAATCTGAAAAACATAAATCATACTCATCCCCCTCAAGAACTCAGATGAAGCTTTTACTTCAGGTTTCTGGGCATTAAAAAAATCCCAAGCTTCAACTGTTTTGGATTTCTGTGTTTATGCTATTAAAGCATGCTCTCATGTTAGTAACTCTGTCCATGTCAAAGGGTCCTCAAAAGTCCTACAGACACGGATAAATGAAATAGGCAGTACCTGGCCTGTCTATGGATATAGATGTTGCATCCCAACAGTTTTATGTGGATGCTTTAGCATGTTCCATAATCACTCAGAGAGTTGTGCCTGTGTTCAGGTGAACCTAAGAACTCCCATGCAGATCTTGCCACTTGACATAGAGGGGTAGGGTCAGCACACATGGAAACATGACAGTAGGGCTTATATGTGGGAGGCTGCACCTTGCTCATATATTTAGTAAAACCTAGACAAGCTGAGCACCTGAGCAGGAGCTAAAGCCAATGTTCCTTCCTACACATGGCTGCATCTCTACAGCTCAGTAATTCTGTAGCCTTAAATTCATCAGAACAGTACAAATGAGGAAATAAACAGTAACATACACTTGCATAAACTGTTAACAGCTGCAATTATGGAAACATTAACTAAGTTTATCAATCATGTGAAGCCCATAATAGAATATTCAATTCTTCAAAAACCCTCTGGTTTATGAATGTGGGATATTGTGCTTCTATATCCACAATTCAAAATACCAGGAAATGGCCCAATATTGCTGCACAATATTGTGCCCGCATTGCCAGCAGGAAAAAGGATGCCAAGCTCAACATAGCAAAGGGCAGCCTGAATGTTGACAACACCAATGGCAGCAGTCAAGATGATCTGCAACAGGGGTCTCCAAACTTTTCAGTGGGAGGGCCACATCATGTATGCTCCACATTTTCAAGGGCCAAAAGAAAACACATCTTTGTGCATACATCCACCTGCCCATGCACACTCCTGCATGCATGCATGCCCACACGCATGCACACCAGGCTGGATAAAAAGGCAAGTTGGGCCAGATGTGGCCTGTGGGCTGTAGTTTTGAGAGCCCTGGCCTACAAGGTACTCTGTTGTGTTCACTACCATTCACAAAGTGATGCCAAGCAAGGGGAAATCCCAGAAGGGGACTCCTGTTTTCATCAGTTAATCACGTCTCACCCAAACAAAAAGCAATTGTCAGGGTTGTTTTTCAGCAAGTGTAAATGGAAGTGAACCAGAAATTGTTAATTCAATACTTATGGAAGTCCCGTTGATTAATAAATTTGCTATGTTTGGAAATAACAGTTGGATTTAAGCATGCATGTGCACTTAAAAATTAAGAAAGCTATGAAATATTGCTTTAAAGAGACATAAGGCTAGGCTGTTAGATACTGAATGCTAATTGTCTCCTCCACACTGCATAGAACTAAGAAATAAACACCAAGCCTAGATGATAATACCAGACCAATAGATGGAAAATATCAGAAAGAACTGAACACTCAAACTGTGTCTGGGGAGAGTGCCTCAAAGCATCTACAAACCATTAAGGGACTGTTCAATGAACTGCAGTTAATGAATGTTATTTTCCCAGAGGAGCAGAAGGTCTACCTGATTTTGAGCAGTTTGTCTCCTGAATTTAGTATGCTTATTACAAGTTTGGAAAGTCTGCCTGACACACAATTGTCTCTTGAGTATGTTACATGTAGAATTTTGCAAGAGGAGGATAACTGGAAGGAAAGATTCCAAACTGCTGAAGGAAGCCACATGGGAGCTGACCAGGAGAGACGGAGACAGATTCCAGATGGCAGCATGAATAAAAGGACGCCGGCTACAGACAGAGAGCAGTGTGGGCGTGCCATGATGATCAAAGCCTGTTACTGATGTGGATCCAGGAGTCATCTTTTGGAAAACTGTAAAGAGAAACAAGGCTGTTTCTCTCCAAACAGCAGAGAAGCAACAGTTTACAGACGCTTTGAAGGCAGCAGAAAAGGCATTTCTCTTGTTAGCAAAACAAGAGATAAGGCGTCCAAGGTCGCAAGCACACCTGAGTGGTTGATAGACTCGGGAGCCGTAAATCACCTCACTAATGATGTAGAGATGTTTGCTTTTCTAGGAAAGACGGAGCTGAGGAGCGTGACGCTGGCAAATGGACAGAAAGCAGACGTTGAAGCAGAAGGGAAAGTGTATGTTCCCAGTCTGAAGGAAGAGATAAGTAATGTTTTACTGACACCCACAATTGATTATCATATTTTAAGCGTCTCAGCCCTCAACAGACAGGGGTTTTGTGTGATATTTGAAAAAGGGGAATGTATAATTAAGAAAAATAACATAGTAGTTGCAAGAGCAAAGCAAGAGGACAATTTATATGTGTTAAATGGCAGAGCACATAGAGACACACACATGGTACATAAGAACAAGCCCCAACATGACAGTTGCATCCACTTACTACACAGGAGACTGGGTCATGTAAACTTTAAAACTGTGCAGAGAATGCAGAACATGGCTAGAGGTGTGAACATAAAGGATTGTAAAAATTACTTGGATTGCCAAGTTTGTAAACAAAGCAAAACGCATGTTGCTCCAAAAGGGAGACAGAGTGTCAGAGAGACAAGCAGGCCATTTGAGTTGGTACATACTGATCTGATAGGGCCATTTCCACCCTCATTAGGAGGGGCAAAATATGCACTGGTGATAGTGGATGATTATACACGTTTTTCATTCTGTTTTACACTGAAATCAAAAACAGAGGTCTTCCAGACATTTAGGAATTGGCTGAAATCAGTTGAACGGCGCTTTGGCCACCAAGTGGCACAATTGCAGTCTGACAGAGGTTCAGAGTTCATGAATACACAATTTCAAAGGTGGCTAGAATGCACAGGAATCAGACACAGAAAAACAAGCCCATATAGTCCATTTCAGAATGGTTTGGCCGAAAGGAGAAATGGCGTGCTCCAGGAAATGAAGGATGCACTGCTAGCGGACACAGGGATGCATCATGGGTTCTGGGCGGAGGCGTTGAAGACATCGAATTTTTTGGTGAATAGAATTTGGTCATCCGCCATAGATCAGACCCCATATTTCATGTTATTTGAGAAGGAACCTTCTTTGAAGCATTTAAGAGTGTTTGGATGTACCACATGGGTACATGTGCCAAAGCAGCTAAGGAGAAAAGGCAAAGCAAAAACAAAGAAAATGAGGTTCCTGGGTTATGAGCCTGGCTCAAAAGTGTATAGATTTGTGGATGGTGACAGAAACATTGTAATTTCCAGGTCTGCCAGTTTCAATGAGGGAGAGAACTGGGACAAGGTACATGCAAATTTACAAATATATATCCCATTGAATGACAGAAGAAGAAGTCAGTTTAGACAGACAGAAACACATGAGCAAGACATGAAGTCCTCTGCTGGTGAAGATGAAGAAGATGATGAAGGACACGAAGAACACGAAGAAAAACACATTAGTGAGATTAGTGAGTCAGAGATAGAGACAGAAACACAAGGTCCTAGAAGGTCTCAAAGGACAAACAAGGGTGTGCCACCCAAGAGATTTGGAGTGGGTGGAGTGAGAGTCTGTCATGTTTATGTAGAACCCAGAAATAACAAAGAGGTTTTGAAACTTCCTGTTTTTGAAAAGAGAAAATGGCTAGGTGCCTTGGATGAGAAAATGGAGTACATGGAAAAATACAAGGTGTTTACAGAAATAAAGCTGCATAAACACAGAGGTTACAGGTAGCAAATGTGTGTTTAAATAAAAGTTAGAAAATATATGGGTTTTGAATGAAACAAATGGTGCAATAAAAGGTAATGCAAGACAACACTACATGGCTGAAACAGAAAGAATAAAACACAGAAGCATGAGAAATGTGTAAATGAGCTGGGAATGTGTTATGTTCAGGCATAAAAAATTAGGAGGGGTGTCAGAGTATAGCAATTTTATAAGCCTGAACCTGTATATGTGTTTCATTAACGAGCTGCCATTGTACACAGATGTGAGAGTGCTGAATCACTCTGGACATGATGTAATGACTTGAAACCAGGAGAAGACCAGGTGCAAAGCATGAAGTCACCTGCATTCTGATTGAACAAAATATGCCATGTATATGTATATAAGTAGACTGTGTGTTTGCTTCTTTCTCTTCCTCCACTATCACTTGCTGCCACGCATGCTGCCAGTTTGTATAAAGAGTTCCTGCTGTGCTGTTAAGATACCTGGCTGTATATAACTGTAAATACGTGCAAATACAACTGTCTTGCAACAAAGAAGAACTTGTAAGTGTCTTCAATAACTCTGCGTATTTCTACTGTTGCCAAAACCCTAACAATTAATAAAGCACTAAACTGAAAAAAAGACAGCTACCATTGATGGCCACCTACTGAGGAAGCCATGATGGCTTCCTCAGTGCCCACATAATATTAAGATGTAGTGCGTTGCAAGAGCTATTTGTGATCCCATTTCTAAGTACATGGAGCTATGAAGGAATGCAGCACAAATAGAAAGGGAGGTAAAAAAAAAACCAACCCAAAACCCTCCTTTGATAACCATACTGGAAAAAAGTATGTTAAATGATGTGACTGCCCAACCCCTGCCCAAAGTTCTTTATTTCTCCATCCCCTTCTTTTCCAAATCCCTACTCCTGCTTCCCTTAGAAAGAAAGGTGTGATGGATGGAGGAAAGTCTGATCAACCCCCAAATAAGCATCACCAGAAGAAGAAAAAAATAAAATTTGCCTACATTTTCTTATTTTATGGTAATATCAATGCCGAGCAAATTTAATAATAAAATTGTCACTTTATATATTCCTTTCTTCAACTAACAAATAATAAGTAACAAAGAAGCAACCCATACATATAATTTTGTTGTTGTTGTTTAGTTGTTAAGTCATGTCCAACTCTTTGTGACCCCACGGACCAAAGCACGCCAGACCTTCCTGTCTTCCAGTGCTTCCCAGAGTTTGGTTAAATTCATGTTGGTAGCTTCGATGACACTGTCCAACCATCTCGTCCTGTGCCGTCCCCTTCTCCTCTTGCCTTCACACTTTCCCAACATCAGGGTCTTCTCTTCTCATGAGATGGCCAAAGTATTGGAGCCTCAGCTTCAGGATCTGTCCTTCCAGTGAGCAATCAGGCTTGATTTCCTTCAAAATGGATAGGTTTGTTCACCTTGCAGTCCAGGGGACTCTCAAGAGTCTCCTTCAACACCACAGTTCAAAAGCATCAATTCTTTGGCGGTCAGCCTTCTTTATGGTCCAGCTCTCACTTTCATTCATCACTACTGGAAAAACCATAGCTTTGACTATGTGGACTTTTGTTGGCAAGATGATGTCTCTGCCTTTTAAGAAGCTGTCGAGGTTTGTCATCGCTTTCCTCCCAAGAAGCAGGCATCTTTTAATTTTGTAGCTGCTGTCACCATCTGCAGTGATCATGGAGCCCAAGAAAGCAAAATCTGTCACTGCCTCAATATCGTCCCCTTCTATTTATCAGGAGGTGATAGGACCAGTGGCCATGATCTTAGTTTTTTTGATGTTGAGCTTCACTTATAATACCTTTTTGCAATTCTGAATAACTTTTGGACAGTAGCTATCTAAAATATGTGTGCATTTTTGAAAGGAAGTGCACATTATGTCTTTGTCACTGGAAGCAACAGAAATAAATTTAAGGTAATTTTCACTTTTAAAATCTTGTTTCTATGGAAATATAAGTAACTGCAATTACTGCAGAGCCTGTTACCATGGTTATTTTGAGTAATTCCAGGGTATTAATGCTCTTCAATCTGAACTGATATTTTCTTTTTTCCAGTTGCCATTCGATAAAATCATACCTTCAAGTTACTTATCAGCTATGCAGAAAAGGACATGAGATGTAGTATCTTTAGACCAACTGAGAAGTATTTGAAACACATTTTTCATTATAACCACATCCAGACAAAAACATGATAAAAATGGATAGAAAGAAAAACTTTTAGCTTCAGTAACTAGAACCATGGCACTCTGGCTGTTGTATTTGTTGTAAACCAGTGTTTCCCATCCTTTTTCACGTTGCAACCTCCTTTTATAACAGCCAAGTAAATTGCTACTTCCACCACATTTGCATAAAAAGGTATTTTAATAGGGTAAAGAAAACACATAAAAATAGATTTTCCAGAATATAATTCTAACTTTATATATTAACATTAATGAGATAATACATAATTATAGTTAAAATATGGGGGGGTGTTACCTGGATCAGCAATACAAATGAGAAGGATCTTGGAATTATTGTAGATCACAAGCTGAGTATGAGCCAACCATGAGATGTGGCTACTAAAAAGGGAAATGCTATTTTAGGCTGCAGTAACAAAAGTGTAGTTTCCAGATCCTGTGAGGTGCTAGTCCCCCTCTATTCAGGACTAGTTAGGCCTCACCTTGAGTACTGTGTGCAGTTCTGGACATCACACATCAAAACAGATGGTGACCAACTGGAACAAGTTCAGGGGCGGGTGACAAGGATGATTCGGGGGCTGGAAACCAAATCCTATGGGGAAAGATGGAAAGAACTGGGCATGTTTAGCTTTGAGAAAACAATACAGAGGGGAGATAGGATAGCACTTTTCAAATACTGGAAAGGCTGTCATACAGAGGAGAGGCAGGATCTGTTCTTGATTATCTGAGAGTTCAAAACACGCAGCAATGGACTCAAGTTACAGGCAGTCACATTTTGATTGAATATCAGGAAAAAAAACTTCCTAACTGTTAGAGCAGTACAACAGTGGAACCAATTACCTCGAGAGGTGGTGAGTGTTCCAACACTGGAGGCATTCAAGAGAAACTTAGACAACCACTTGGCAGATATCCTTTGATTTGTATCGAGCAGGAGGTTGGACCTGATAGCCTTCCAACTTCACTATTTTACGATTCTATGATAATTATGGGATGACTGTAATTCTGCCTCTACTAGATAAAATTTGAGAAGGAAAAAATGTCAATACACTTTGAATTTAATTTACCTTCCTGGATGTGGAAATGACCCTCCCTTCATCTCTCACCCCCCATGTCTCCTCAGTGAAGCCCAAATAAATGTCTCCCTCATTCGCCCCACCCCATCCGCCATCCCCTCCCTGATTTTCCTCTCTCACCTTTTTTCCCTTCATACCTTGCTCCTCCATGACTCAGGCAGGGCCCAGAGTCATCTCCCAGGCCAGGTCCCCCTCCTTACACTGCACCGCACTACCACATCCAGAAGAGCCAAAGACTCAGGTAGAGCAAAAGGCACCACTGCCATGGAAGCAACACATTTTCAGTCCTGTTGCCATCTTGGATGTCAGTTTTCCTGGCATGCACCATGTGCTTGCCTAATTCAGGTTTCATTTCAGATTAAAATTATCTACCTGTGGGCCAGGAGGATTAAAATCAAACATACCACGTATACCATATTTAATATAATAAACAATAACCATAGCAACCCCCAAGAAAACACTTTGTAACTCCCTTGGGGACCCAAGCCCACAGGTTAGGAACCCCTGTTGTAAACAGCTGTATCTATTGAAACTTGAAAAGTAGGGGCAGGGATTTTGATGTCTCTTAAAAGATGGATACGGGACATATGCGTATTAATTTTCACTCAGAATTCTGGGTAACACAATTTTGTACCCAAGCCAAAAGTCTTCTGTTCATAAAGTTATTTATTCCTAATTGTAAGCACTATTTCTCTACTTCCATCCACCACCTGCTGTGATCACACCCCAGAATTTGACAGCATTTCGAAGGAATTCCTGCCCTGCTCCAGCTCTGTGTCTTATTGTTTTAACTTCTAATAATATTTAAGTTCCATCAAGTCAATTCTGACTTAAGATCTTCTAGGTACAGAATAGTCAGAAGTGGTTTTCCAGTCCATTCATTTGAGGGTGCTCTTGGACTGTGTACCTTTCCCAAGGCCACACAAACTGTTTCTTCTGCTACAAGGCACAGTGGAGAAAATTGAACTCCTCACCCTTGCTGCTCCAACTCCCTGAGCTATCCAGGGAGCAAGGGGCGTTTTGAACTTTCCAGATGACATGTACAAAGGAGAAGCCTTGCTTGATCATCACCAGCTACAACAAAAACTCTTAATTGTGAGACAAGCAACCCCTCCCTTTTTCATTCACATGTGGTTTGTACACTAATGGGGGACACATTTGCACATACTCTAACAAAGTTGGCTGCTGTGTTTTGCCCTTCTTTGGAACTTTGTAGAGAAAAGGTGACTTTCACAGTTATGCACATGTTCAGAATGTGCTTACTGACACTTGGAAAAGTTATTTGTTTGGTTTACAACTTCTGGACTCTCCACCCACTTCCAAGCTGATGTGTTTTTGTCACATGATGGTATACAGTTCCTCAGTCATTGTGTAAGGGCTTAATAGAACCTGCAGGTTCAGAAGTGTGAATTTGTGCACAATTCCAAATCCAAACTGAACAGAATATATTGTCCAACTTAATTTATGAGGCTAGTCAGATCTGTTCACTTGAAGAAAAGCCTCAATCTGGAATTTTCCTTGTGGAAATGCCTTCTTCAGCTAACATGATAATGTACAGGTCTGAAAAGAGATTTAAAGAAAATAATTATCCCCACGCTGTTTAACAACTACATTGGACCCTTGACTTACAGATGGCTCCACTTACAGACTTTTCAAGTTAAAGACTTCTCTGGCCACAAAATTTAGGTTCGACTTGCAGCCGGAGAATCTACCTACAGACCAGGAAAAAAACCAAAATGGAACAAAAACGGCTGGTTGCAGACTAATCGGTTTTCAATGCATTGTAGGTCATTGGAGCCTCGACCTACAGACTTTTTGACCTGCAACCACCGTTCCAATACGGATTAATTCTGTAAGTCGAGGGTCCACTATAATAATTTTTTGTGCCTAATTTGGCTAGAAAAGAGAGAACATCAAGGAATATGCAGAATGTCCTCCTTCTTCCACACTCTTAATGAGAATAAATTGCATACAACACTTTCCCAAACAAGTAACTTCCTATGGTTTTCATGAAATCATTAGGTAATGAAAACTATGCCACTGAATTATCCAAATGTGTTATCAAATATCCACACAGACAGCAAATTCCACAAACAATGAAAGTGTAGAAATACCTTTACTGTGCATTGTATCGATACTGAATCCACATTTTGAGGAAGAAAAGGAGTGGTGAAAATGTATGCCATGTGGCGAGAATTTAGAAAAATTGGTTTACAATTCTCCAACCAACATGACCACTTCCTGTCAGCACTGACCTTACTTGCTAGGAGATATGGGATTTGTAGTCACAGAGAAACTTTTCTGAGTTCCATAGAAGTTGAAACTACATCCAGTCAGTAAACAGGTGAAAAGTAGTGGCCAAAATGTGCAAACCACTCGGCTTCTATCCTGGAAGTCTAGAAATCTGCACCTTAAATCTCCCTAAACTGCCAACCTGGGCTAACAAAAACTGCCCATTCCTTGAGATGTCTGATTTGGCCACAGAGACGCATACCTTACTTACATCTCACTTCACTTACCGTAATGTGTTCTATATGGGGCTACTTTTGAAGGTATTTTGGAAACTTCAGCTGGTTCAAAATGAAGCTGCTAGTCTCCTGACTGAGGCCAGTTATAAGGAGCATATAATATCCCTGCAGTCCATTTCTGAGTCCTGTTCAAAATTATGGTAATGACCTATGAATCCCTATATGGGTTAAATCCAAACTAGGCATGGGGATGAATATAAAAACGAATCACAATATTCAATGCTGGGAAGGTAAGCGGTGGTGGGAAAGGGGTGGAGCAGACTATGGGATTGGGGCTTATTTTTTTAGATAGCCCCATGAGTTGATTCGTGGTTCATCAGGCCACTGGGGGGCAATAAGTGGTTCATGGGTCACGTTTGATGACCCCCGAACTAAGACGAAGCACCATTTTGGCGATTCTTCCCCATCTCTAGTCTAGGCTATCTGAAGGATCCTATTTGCCCATACAAGGCTTCCTGGCCATTAAGATCTCCAGAAATGGCCCTCTTCTTGGTCTCACTGCTATTGCAGGCACCTTGATGGAAATATAAGAGAGAAACTTCTCTGTAGCTGCTCCCAAACTGTGGATTGCTCTCCCTCAGGAGGTTAGGTTGGTCCTCTCCCTTTTAGTTTTCTACAGATAGCTGAAGACTCATTTATTCAGGCAAGCTTTTAATAACTAACAATGAGTTGATGCTGGTTTTTTGGTTGTCTGTTTTTAGAGTTGCAAATGATTTAATTAATGGATTTTTAATTATTATTCTATGTTTAATTGAGTTTTAATCTGTTATTCATTGTTTTTTAAATATTATTTGTTTTAACTGTGAGCTGGCCTGGATTCCCTCACCATGAGAAAGCTGGCATTAAAGGCTGCCTCATGTAATTCAGTTGCTTCCTTAGTCGTCTGTCAGAGGATCCACTAGGGAAATTACCTCTGCTGTAGGACAGGTGATAGACTGATTGACTGATCAATTGATTGATTGATCGATC
The DNA here is from genome assembly GCF_051106095.1 of Pogona vitticeps. Taxonomy (NCBI): domain Eukaryota; kingdom Metazoa; phylum Chordata; class Lepidosauria; order Squamata; family Agamidae; genus Pogona; species Pogona vitticeps. The sequence continues at coordinate 65,635,435 of NC_135783.1, read as the reverse complement.
GATTTTAGTAGCCACTGTTTCTGTAGGACCTGGCTGCTCAGGCACTGAGGAACCACCTGGCTTACTAGAGGCAGCCTTTGACAGTCACTGCTGATGCTGTATACCTTTGGAGGGCGGCACTGCCAACACTGAATCCTCTTCCCCCTCCTCCTTCAGAGCCTCAGAGCAGCTGCTGTGGAGAGCCATGATCCTAGGCAGAGAATGTACTGCTGAAGCTGTGCCCTGCTGCCTGAAGTTGCCACTGCAGTTCGATACATGGAAGTTCCAGCTCTGTAGGTTGAAATGGCCATCAGTCTTGTTTAACCTGCTTGAGCTCGGAGATGCCCAAATGTCACTAGATATCTCACTCAGTGGCTACTAGGAAAGCAAGGACCAAAACCATTTACGCTCTGCATTTCATTAGTAAAGTTGGGATAAAGTCAAAGGGAAAGACTAAGTTATTGTAGCTGGGAACCCAGCAGCAAGGCATTGAATTTGACACCCAGGGATTCCATATTGATGTACTGTATGTAACCTGTGGAGAAGCATTTTTATTTAAAGGAAAGAACAGGATCACAAACCAAGTTTTGTAGAGTTCAAAAATACAAGTCAGAGAACGTTATTTTGGGAAAATATATGGTAGCACAAAAGAAGAACATTAACTTCCTGAACTACACATGGTCTATTTTTGTAATAACAACCCAACGAGACATAGATGAAATCATCAACCAATCATAAGCCTGCCAGGTCAGAACTTTCCAGAACTCTTGAGCACATGCTGGTTCCTGCAAGAACTCCAGCAGAAATGAACTCTAAATTAATAGGCCTTACTGGGTAATTCTGGCAAGTCAGAACTGATAAAGCAAGCACCTAGCCTTGGCAGAAGCTATCAAGATGTCATGGCATTTATTTTGTGAAGAGACATAAAACTAAAGAAAGTTTAAAATTAAGTTCTCTACAGATTCCCAAGGACTGCCAGTTTCCCATATAAGCCCTATTCATACTTTACTTGCTGGTTTCTCCCCAATATGGAAGGAGGGAAGTGCCTAGCTCCTCCCTTTCCCAGTATTGCTTTCTCCATGTCTGCAAAGGAGAGGTTCTTGCTCAAGGCTTTGGAATACAAAGGCATAGTGTGGGGAGGGCCACAGGGGTGGTTTCCCTGGGTGCAAAACTTCAAAATGAAAATAAATAAATAAGGTAGTAATAATAAATAAAAACTAGTACATCCTCCTAACACCCACCTCTTTCCATCTCCCATCAGCGCCCTGGCACCTTCAACGGGCTGAGCAACAGGCAGGCTTTTATTTTCATGCTGGTTGCCTCCCTGCCTGTCTGAGGTGGGAGGAGCCAGGCAAGTTCTCCACAGTGGGACCCAGCCCTCCATGCCTGCCTTCTCCTCCTGTCTCTCCTCCCTGCCCAGTCGCAAGGGGTTAGGGGATGGGGGCAGCATGGCCTGGCTATCTGGTCCTTTTCCCATCATTCAGCTACCCTGGGAGTGTGGTGCTGGGCCTCACTGGGAGAGGATGTCTGCATGGAGACCAATATCACCCAGCCTGGTCTTGCCTCATTCGACTCCCCACACAATCCCTTGTACACGGGCTGCACTGGCTAGCTCACTTCCACCACGCATGGCCCTGCCTGTCAGCCCGTGGTCTCTCCGTGTGATCCCCTCCTGGCTGCTGTTGCCTGGAGGATGAGGAGGAGGCACCTACTTGCCCTGCCGGGGGAAAATCGCCACCACCAACATGACCGATCCCAAGCACCATGCTCCTTACCTCTCTCAGCCACTGCAGGCCACCTGGCAGCCAGTTCTGAGGTGGCAGCCAGTGAGCGTGCCCACCCCCTCCTCCTCCTGCTCAGCCAGGTGAGCTGCCTTCCTGCCCCCCCCTCCCCAGCCCAGGCCATCCTTGACTGTTTCTCCCCTTTGTCTCAGCATTCCGAAACCTCACATGTCTCCCTTTGACATTATACATGACTTATCTGAAGATATCAGATAAGTGATTATCACAATCATGAAATCCTGAGGTAATGGTCTACAGGTTAGGGGGTGCAATATTTGCCTTGCCCCATGTGCTGGCAACACATACTATGCCACCGCTGGAATGCTGGGGTTCTTGTTTTCATGTGAAGCCTATCCATGAATAGGGAAGTCTCTTCTACTGACATTTTATTTTCTATATGGAGAATTACAATGGAGAGGGAAACCGCAAAGTCCTCTCCTGCTCATGTGTTGAAGAGAATCAGGTAAGTAATACCTGAATATGCTTATGTGTAAAGTACAGCAAGTGACTACAGTGGACCCTCGACTTAAAGAATTAATCCATATTGGAATGGTGGTTGCAGTTCAAAATGTCTGTAGGTTGAGGCTCCATTGGCCTACAATGCATTGAAAACTGATTAATCCGTAACTGGCCGTTTTTGTTCCATTTTGTTGCTTTGGTTTTTTTCTGGTCTGTAGGTAGATTCTCTGGCTGCAAGTCGAACCTAAATTTTGTGGCCAGAGAAGTCTGTAACTTGAAAAGTCTGTAAGTGGAGCCATCTGTAAGTCAGGGGTCCACTGTACTTAGGAAATGGTTGTCTAGATTTCTTCTGTGTCACCACAAGCAGACACCATGCATCTTATTTGGCACAAACCTTCTGTCTCTTCTTTCTTCCCCCTCATCCTTATGCAGGTCTGGTGTCTGCTGTCTGTTTTCTGTCTTTTGGAGGAATGTTTAGAACAGAACCGTAAACCAAACATGGGCCATAAATTATTGCATGTGAGATGTACCATCCATCCAAGACTCCTACAACCAATGAGTAGTTAGAATGTTCTACATATGAAACTGATATTTCATCCATTATTTCATTCATTTTCCATATGTCTGATAAAGTGGACATGTTCACGAAATCTCTCATTAAAATATCATAGTTTGTCTTTAAGGTGCCACATGTTCGTTTCTTTTTGTTTTCTTTTGTTTCTTTGGATTTTGCCTAATAAATCAGAGAGGCCACACAAGATCTTAAAGCACAGAGATTATTTGATGTTAGTTTTAGATGACATAGGCCCTGTTCACACAAGGGAAATGTTATGTAGTTATCCACCAGTTATGTCACTATTTTTTTTTCCAGGTCACACAACGCAGAGTCAAGATCAATACATTTTGCCAGTGAACGATGTAGCTGTTGAACATTTCCCCATCACCAGGAGGGTTGTGCTATTTTGTACCTTTGTTGTACCAGTGCATTTCTTACTGGGATTGCCTGTGTGAATGACCTGCCCTGCTCCTTTTCAGAATCGAAGCCAGGAAGGTGGCTGCCATTACTGCAGTGCATACTTTTAAAAAAATTGTGCCTGATGCATCAATACATTAGTAAAAGTATTGTAGTGGAGGGGGTGCTGCCGTTACATTACTGGTGAGTGATTTTTTTTCCCCTTCCTGTGGAAGATACATTGAAACAACAGTATGCCAATGTAATGGGGGAGGAGAATCACCATTACAGTGGTGCCTTGACTTACGAATTTAATCCGTATTGGAATGGCGTTCGTAAGTCAAAATGCTTGTAAGTCAAAGAACCATTTCCCATAGGAAAGCACTAAAAACCCATTAATCAGTTCTGGCCGAAGGAAAAAAATATCCCCCCCCCCAAATAAAAATAAAAATCTGCAAACCCATGAGGCTGCAAAAAAACAAAACAAAACACAAAAATAACCCCAAAAATAACTCCACCAGCCCAATCCTACCCTGCATAAGCCACCCAAAACAATACAAAGCAGCATACTTACCTCCCCACAAAGCCTCCTCTCAAGCTTCCCAGCCATGGTCAGCTGCCCGGGCTTCACCACCACTGAAACCACCATCAGCGGGGAGCCATCCGGGAGCTCACCCACCCTTCTCCACAGCCACACGGGCCCCGCCGCCACCGAAGCCACCATTGGCAGGGAGCCATCCAAGAGCTCACCCAGCCTTTCCCACAGCCACACAGGCCCCTCCAACCATCCAGACCAACATCGGCGGGGAGCCTTCCGGGAGCTCACCCAGCCTTCCTAGCAGCTGCGCAGGCCCCACTGCCACCAAAGCCACCGTCGGCGGGGAGCTGTCCGGGAGTTCACCTGGCCTTCCCTTCAGCCACGTGGACCCCACCGCCACCGAAGCCACCGTCGGTGGGGAGCCCCCACATGTGGTTTCATTGTGATAGGAACAAAAGGAGCTGGAAACAATAGCTGTGGATGAACAATGAAGAAAAGCTGTGCACACTCACATAATCATGAACCTTAGAGGGAGACATGTTTCAAATATATTGATGTAGTGATAAATCGATATATCGAAAACAAGTATATATATATCAAGGGGCTAAACTGCCCCTTGAAGCGAGAGATAAAATGAACTGGTAGCGAGCTTTAATGATTCAAATAGGAGCAAATAAATTGGTAAAGTTAAAGGTAAAGGTTCCCCTTGACAATTTTTGTCCAGTCGTGTTCGACTCTAGGGGGCGGTGCTCATCCCCGTTTCCAAGCCATAGAGCCAGCGGTTGTCCAAAGACAATCTTCCGTGGTCACATGGCCAGTGCGACTTAGACACGGAACGCTGTTACCTTCCCACCAAGGTGGTCCCTATTTATCTACTCGCATTTTTACATGCTTTCGAACTGCTAGGTTGGCGGGAGCTGGGACAGGTGACAGGAGCTCACTCCGTCACATGGATTCGATCTTATGACTGCTTGGTCTTCTGACCCTGCAGCACAGACTTCTACGGTTTAGCCCACAGCACCACCATGTCCCAATGCACCACCATGTCCCAATAAATAAATTGGTACCACTAAAAATGTTTGGAACGTTCAGTACAACCACGTTGTACATGGTCAGTAAAACCGTGTTGTACTGACCATGATTCAGTACAAAAGAGGTATGGAAAGTATCAGAAGAACTAGAAAATATTTCCCTCATGACCAGGGCCTTTCTTGTGAAAGGATTTTAAATGAAAGGATGTATGATTTTCCTATGTGTTCTATATCCTTTGCTTCTTTAACAGATTGCAAATGGAAAATTATGTTACTGTTGACTATACCCCAAATGATGTTTAAATCCCTTAACAGTATTTTTCAGAAAGGATAAACCATTTTTCTCTATTTATAAATCAATCTCAAAGCAAAACTGTGATCTGAAAAAGGCAAACAATTAAACAATAATTCAGGGATTCTGAATTTAAGTACCCTCTGTGTGAACAGATTAAGAGAATATTGTCTACGTAATTCAGGAGAAAACCAATTAAGCTTACTATGTAATGAACAATGATGCTCTGTCACATCTTCCAACAAAACCAATCAACTTAATCTATTACAGAGTGATGTGCTTTCTATTATATGTATTATGCGGATGATTCAGCATTATAAATTATGTAACTATAATCAACATTGACTAATATGATATAAAGGGTATAATTCCTCTTGAACCCAAAATCATGCTGCATAACAGTCTAAAACAGGACCTTTAATTTTAAATTTATCACCTGTACAATTTAAGTTGTTCTGCTTCAAAAGTCCAAAACTTCTGAAAGTATTCCAAAATATGGATTGCAGAGCTATGAGCATAGGGGAGTGGAGGACAGGTGCAAGGCTGAATATCTTAACCATGCCCATGCCCATGATCCTAGCTGCTTTGTATAACCTTGTTATCACTGTTATGCTGCCCTAAGACAGTCTCTCCCTGTTAATACCATCTTTTTTTGTTCCCATGCAACAAGATTTGAGAATCAATACCAATAATAAGATTCAGTTCTAGCAATTGTTTTAAAGCAAAGCAAAGCAAAAGCGTGCTGCTTATATACCGCCCCATAGCGCTTCAAGCACTCTCTGGGCGGTTTACAAGTTAATTATGCAGGCTACACATTGCCCCCCCCCAGCAAGCTGGGTACTCATTTTATCAACCTCAGAAGGATAGAAGGCTGAGTCAACCTTGAGCCGCTACCTGGGATTGAACCCCAGGTCGTGAGCACAGTTTTGGCTGCAGTACAGCAGTTTAACCACTGTGCCACAAGGCTCTTTTAAATGTCAGAACTTAATACTGCAATTTATAGTCAAATTTGCCCCACTTTTCTGAACAGGAGCAAGTTCCATGGATATGATATATAAGGAGGCAACTGGCTTATTGCCGCTGTATGATACTTCCAGAGCATGAGCACACAGACTGAAACAGAGAAACAGCACTCTGACAAACACACAAAGTCCACTGTACTCTCATCAGATCTGGCATCCCAAAAAGCTGCTAATGTTCACAAAATCTTGTTTATAGAATCTATCTTATATTGTATCTTAGAGACAGGAAAAGTTACTTTTTAAGACCACAGTTTTCAAAATACTGCAATAATCTGCATGTAGTAAATAAAATATAATACATTCCACCACACCATAAAAGATGTGACCATGTGCCCTGTGGACCTGCTTAGTCTATTCATTGTCCTGTGGTGGCTCTTGATTGTGAAACTGGACTTGAAAAGAATACCATTTCAAACTAGAGGCACTTTCAATTCAAGGAATGACAGCCTTTCAAATACGAGGCTGTCTTCTGTAAAGTAAGATACATTTTAGGAATTAGAGAGGAAATTCAGAATTGTAAAATGGCGCCTGAGACCTGGCATCTCTCTATCTCTTTGCTGAAACCAAGCACTTGGCAAAGATAGTATGCAAGATGTACAGCACTACAAGATAGTGATTGTGCAGGGAGAATAATGGTGTCCATGCGGTAAGAGGAAAGAAACAAGTGGAGCAGAGCACTAAATTGGAAACCAATGAAACCACTGTGCATCTTGGCTGACTTTAGCTCTCGATACTGCCTCTCATCCTGATCTTAAACATATCTTCTAAAAACTGGTGTAGGGCAAAAGATGAAGGATTAATCTGAACAAATGTGGCAGTCTAAGACCGGCTGGCCTTGAGCAAGACTCTGATGCATAGTCTAATGTACTTCAAAGGGTCATTATAGTGATAAAATGAGCTTAGGATATTTACCTGCCACATGCTCTTAGGATCAGGCAGCAAGGATATTTAAATAAATAAAACCCTAGCAATATAAGCAAACAGCTAAGTGCACCAGAAAAATCCTCTTTGAAATGAGTAGGAGTTGCACAAGACAAGGTATGGGGGACAATTCAGTTTCTATTCATTTTTTTAAAGGAAAACTTCACAAACGTGAATTATTTCATAATTGGGATGATAAGGGAATACAATTTTAAAAACAAATCAAAATTAGGAGAAATGGAAACGGACAGATTTGCTCATGCAGGAAGAGGGCCTTGATAATCGTTCATAAAGGGGGGGGGAGATGATCTGCCACTGTAATTGTTGGGTGTTGTTAGCTAGTCTTTTCTGTGCAGTGATCACTGGTCCTTGTGGCTGAGTAGAGTTGTACAAACATCAGCAAAGCTTCAACAAAAAAGAAGAAAGTCTAAAACTCAAAAAAAAAAAAAGCCTGGCTCCCAGCACTGAAAAATACAGCCTGCAAAAAGGTCAATGAACTGTACCCAACCACAAGGACTATACACAAAAAACTAGCTAACAACACCTATCAATCACAGTGACAGACTATCTCCCCCCTTATCACAACAATACACCCATAATAAAAATCACCCCGATCACCATAATCACCCAATTTCCTGAAAAGGACAAAAAGTTGATCCCACAGCTACAAATACTCAGCTATCTTATACACATCACCAGAACACAGAGTTCTAACTCCTGTCCTCTGAGGATGCCAGCCACAGAAACTGGAGAAACATTAGGGGGGAAAAAAACTTCCAGAACACGGCCAAACAGCTTGAAAAACCTACAACAACCATCAATAGTCTGTTACATATAGACCATTATTTATTTTCTGAAGCCCTGCTAACTTAGAAGGAATGATGTCACTGGCAGCAGCAGATTGTTACTACTTAAGAGTTTGTTTTTCTATTTTGGGGTACATACGAGTTTGTCTCACTGTCCATAAGTTATGCATGCTCTGAAATAAAAAATGAATTCTTCAATTAGCAGCAATATGCCACTGCCAGGTTTCACTGGCCATAGTTTGCCCCTTTGGCTTTGTTATATATTGTTGTATATTACCATCATGAGACTTTTTTAGGAATATGGAAATCAGGTGGTGCTGGCACTACAATAAGTGCCATATATCTTTGCATTTGCTTTTACTGCAGAGCTGGCACCTCTACATCAGCACTGTTGGCAGTAACTCACATCAATGCATTTGGCACTATCACCTCCTTTTATATACTTCCAGGAAAGTCTTCCAAAGAACTGGTGTCAGGCTTTCAGACAAAATGGATGGAATTGATTGCCAAGGAGTAAGTTCATGAAGAAAACCTTTGAGAAAAGATTCCGGTATTTTTAAATAATTCCACCCAATAATTATGATAGAATTTCCTCTTGGTACAATGTGAATGCACCTGTCCTTTTGACTGTATCATGAGGACTGAGATATTTTTCTTGCAATGATGAAGACAAATGAGTTTTAGTCATTTTAACAGTTGATAGCATTTGTATCAAATGCTCAGAAATTATTCACAAGATAGACTGACCATCCTGGATCCGTTCAACACATCAGGTTGGCACTTAAGAGTTTTTCCAAAACAGATCTGAAATTAACAGGAAATTAATTTATTTGCCAACACCAAAACATACCAAACTTACTTTTGTATTTGCTCGGAATACTTCATTTCTGTGATAACTTCATGACTCACATCAGAATCCTATGGTGTATTTCCATATGATCTCTTCATCCTCAGAACTGGTAACCCTCCTCCATTGTGAAACCTCAGTGTACCCTTGAGATCTAGTCTAGATCTTTCTGAAACAATTAATTAGGTGCCACTGAAGGCTGCAGGAGGAAGAAGGTGAGCAGAGAATCCAAGTTCCAATTTTATGGATAGCAAAATACACCACCAGTTCTCTGGCCATTACTTTGTTAGATACTGCCATCAGTTTCATTCATTTCAGTTAAGGCTGTGCAAGAGGTCCTTGACTTGGCTCAGTACTCAAATCAATGCTCTGGATTTTGGGCTGATTTGGACCTGGACCATCTGAATCAAATTCTGGAAATCTGAATCTTTACACCTACTACTGATTTGCATTGGGAAATTAAAATGGTTGCAACTTTCTGTTTGTTTTTTCGTGGAAATATACAAAATTTGAATGCATGGTAGCATCCTCAGGGAAGAATATTCCTGTTAAATTCCAGAAAAATAGGTCTAAGGAGTTTTATATTATCACCTTTTGAATTTTTTTTCTTTAAAATCGATGTAACTTTTTTTTCCACCTTATGTTCATAAAATTGGTTGCACTGTAGCCCCTTCTGAGTTGATGGTTGTTGACACTAGAGATGGGCATGAAGCATTTCATGCCATGTTGTCTAAGTAATTGGTGTGGGATAATAAGTGCCGCATGTTCACCTTGCCCAAGCCCTGATCAGCTCTCCCACTAAACTTTCCAGTCAATGCTGTTCTTTCACTTCTTGTTGCACAATCTTCTATTCTGGGAACAGATTTTCCTTCTCTACCTCCTCCAGCAACTGCCCACTCACAGGCAGTGCTTCAGGAATTCCTGCTCCACCTTTTCATCTGAGTGGGTTGCTGATGGAGGAGGTGAAGGAGGGAAGTCCGTGCTCCTGCTGGAATGGAAGATCACATGATGGGGAGGGAAGGAATAGCCTGCACTGGCAGGTCAGTGGAGGAGCCGTCAGGGGTGGGTTGGGGAAAGTGAACATGCAGCACCTGAGGTTCTGCACCAGTGACTTAGATGACATAGCACAAAGTGATTCGTGCCCATGTCTAGTTGACACACATGCTGATGATATTCTCACCCAGCTCATATTGGAAAACTGAAAAAGGGCAGATGACAAATGTTACCTCCTAACACATTAAGAATCACACACAATGTATAGATTATTATTAAAATAAATAAATCAACAAGAAATACAAAAAGAGGGTTAGGCTGGGATATTCATGTTAAGAAGACAGACTCAGATCAATCAAGACAATCAACAAACATAGAATCATCTTCTGGAGTTTTGCAACAATTTGTTGCTAACACATAAAGAAAAACAAAAGAAAAAAGATCTGCAGGAGAAAACTGAATATATAACTTCAGTGATATGACACAACCCGTGGCTACAAGCATGGTGATCTGAGACTGTTGGTGAGATCCCTGGTGTTGATTAGAAACTAGCATGAGCAAAATTCAGGTCCACTCTTCCCCTCCCTATCACACCACTCTGCTTTTTCCCTTTCAGAGAAATAATGTTGCACAGTTACGCAAACAGCATAAAAGTTTGAGGTGAATTTCTGTAAGTTAAGCAACATCTATAAACCTTATCTGTTGCACACCAAGTTGTACAATTAAGTATGCAACAGATAATGTCTATGGAGATTTCTTAATTTAGGACAATTCACATACAAATGTTATGCCATTTGCGTAACTGCTCAACAGGACTTCAGCTATTCTCTTTTTGTGTTCAAACTGCTAAATTTGACTTGAAATTGTGAGTGCTAGGTATTTTCTCAGTGCTATATTCTTTAAACATATTGTTCTTGGTGATAGTAGTGGTGATAAGTGTATCTGTGTGTTTGTGTATGTGTAATTAGTAACTAAATGTTCTATAAGGAGCAAAGAAAAAATCCTTTTTTATTTTTCCTCTGTAAATTAGTATGCAATTGTGCACAGTCAGATCCTGGTTGCACAACATAAACATAAAAATGAATTTGTTTCTAACAATCTAATCATATATCTGCTTTAAATAACTAGTAAGATGGTGGTGACACATTTCATACACAGACTGGATGGTTGTAAATAGCTCACATCAACATGTCTAATCCTGGTTGGCAATCTTTTTTGCTATATGAAAAGGTGTTTGAGGAGGGAGATGTTTATATACAGAATGTGAGTCCACATTTTATCCCTAAAATATCCAGAAGAGAGCTTTCTTACATTGCAGTTGGTACACCAAGCAACCAATTCAAGAAGATTAATTTTCAGCTGTGCTATTCAGTTTTTCTTCAGTGAATGTATTAGTATGTAATTGTGTGAATGCCTATTGACAGATGACTGATTCTTTGTGGCCTTGCTGAATAAGGAAGACTGTCATAACAAATTGCCACTGTTAAGGAATAGGAATGTAGAAAGAGCTGATACAGGGAATTCCAGTGATTCTTGGCCAAAGCTTCATACAATGGTAGCAAGTCATTATTGTTTCCTTCAGTATTTTCAGTTGCCTCATCCATCAGGAGGAATTCTTTTGGCAGTCATGTGGCTCTAATGTGTATTGCCAGAGGAATTTGTGCTAATTTAGAAGTAACTGCAATTAGTGCCTCTTTATTCTGAAGAACTTTTGAATTATGTACGCCATTCCATTGCAGAGATCACTTGTGTGCTCCTCTTTGTGAAATGAAAAACCACCATAATAATCCAAAGCAGCAAATGCTTTGATATGCTGTGATTTTTATTTATTCATTCATTTTAACCTGTGAAAGAAAGGTGGATTTAGGGTCAGATCTGGATGCTTTCATGCAGTGAACATTATCTTTGTCTCTGGATAACAAATAGATGCAGGGTGATCCACATTTATTAAGAAACCTTAAATAAGATGAACAGTATCCTGTTTATGCCAGTGAAATGTAAAGTTATGCTAGTGTAAATGTGCCAGGCATTATGCCCACTATCAAACGATTGTGTCATGCAATTTTACAATTGGTTGTGTGCGTGACCAATAGTCTAATGTCCTGGCAGAAGTGATTTGATGATCACACTTCCACTGTGGAACCAGAGTGAGCACAAGCATGAGCTGCACGTAGGTAGTTGCAGAACAAGATTTTGGCCAATATTTTGTGAGAAGAGGGACGTGAAGAATGCTCACTAAATTTTTTGGTTCTCATTGGTTTCAGCTGCCAAGATATTTTCTTCACCTCCAGGAGATAATGAGTAAAAAATAAAAGCAAAACAAAACAAAAAACAAAAAAGTACTTTTAAAATTGGCATAAACTGCATCTGACCAGAATTTGCATCCTTATTTTTTCTTTGAGTGAAGGAAAGCACACAAACATATCACAAGCACAGAAATATTGGTTGGACACACAAATACCCTCTGGTACTTTTAATCTTCAAAGTCCAGGATATAAAACAGCTTCAAACACCGTTTTATGCAAACTGTGTTATATTGGGTAAAGCATTATTTGCATTACAATATTATTTTCTCAAATTTTGCTTAATTTTCTTAAATATATATATTCTTTGTTTTTGTCTTGTTCTTAAAAGTACCACAAAATATCTCGCCCTCTCAGCAGTCATAATTCATAATTACTCATCTTCATATTCACCCTCAGGAGAATACAAGCTACAATTTACATCCCCAAACAAGGAGCAAAAGTATTAATAATGCACAATAATTTATTACATCTTCATACACAAATGTTACACAAAAAAATGTACAGACTTTTTTGGGTGATATTTAAGAAATGGTACTTGAATATGGATAAATCTGTCCGTTTTGCTTTCTCCTAAATTTAGATTTGCAAGCTTTTGCCATGAAATGAGAAATCAGCCAGTTCTGGCCCCTTCTTTTCCAAAAAAAAAAAGAAAAAAAAAAGAAAAAAAGCTGAATGAAACTCTCAACCACTTGATGATCAAATTTAACAGGTACATGTTTTCAAAGCGTGAAGACAACCATGTTGTACATGTCCACCATGTATCTTGAACAGGTGCATGGTCTGTAGTTTTACCAGTGAGAGTAGTCTCTTCACCAATTCAGGCCAAAGCTCTATTCACATGTTATTCAACTGGCTCTATGAAATGGCTCCAATCCTGTCCCCTCTATCATTTTTTTATTCATGGTTACAGGTTAGTGTCACATTTCTGAGGCTCCTTGTTCACATAAGAACATGTCCCCTTCAGACCAGACTAGGGATGCCACCACAATGAGTAAAACAATGGGGGGGGGGGCAAGACTAGGTACTCACCTCTAAGTGTTCACATTGTTGAGTTGAATAATATCTGAAGACCGCTACTGAGTTCAGAGCTGATATGGGCTATTAATTACCTCATGGCCAATTGTCATATTCCTGCGTGTCCCTTGGTTGTTTCGCCAATCAAAGGTCAGAAGCTATGTGTCGTGGCACTGCCACCAGTTGATTACATCACCATTAAGTATTACAGTGGTGCCCCACTTGACGACGATTCCAATGGGGGAAATACCAGATCGTGCAGCGAAGATCCTCCATAGGGCGGCCATTTTCCGCTCCCTGTCTTGTGAAATGAGGCCAGCAAAACAGTGGGGAGCCATTTTGAGAGCCACTGATCAGCTGTTTTAAAATCATTGTGAAGTGCAAAATCATTTCCCGAAGGAGGGAACCGATCGTCATAAAGCGAAAAAACCCATTTGAATCATCATTTTGCAATTGCTATAGCGATCACAAAAATGTTGTCATCAAGTGATTTCGTCATCTACCGGGGTAATCGTCAAGCGGGGCACCACTGTATTAATAATAGAGGTCCAGGCAATGTATCATGTTTAAAAAGAACCAAATAAAAGTTGTTTATTATTACAGGTGATGAAGATACAATCAATGTCTTTAACTCTTAACCAAACATCCCACTTCATCCACTCTCAACTGCCAACTCTCTCTCTATCCACCCCAAACTCCAAAACTACAATCTCTCCAATTCTCAAACCCTAAAATTACCATCTGCTCTCCTCCTCCTCCTGCAGAGAATCTTATATATCGTGACTCTGCCTCTCCAGTACTCTCATTGGTCCATGTGGATGGCATATTAATATTCATGCCCTGGGTGGACAGCACACTAATCTTCTAGTGATCAACCTCTCTGTACCAGCTAGGTCAGCTCCAAACAATGAGGCAGCAGAGTAGCATTGTGCTGCTCTGCAGCTCTTAAGAATGAGGAGCAAGTCTATGAACACGGAAGAATTTAGTATCAGATTTCTGCTAAGCAAGAGAAATTCTTCTCCCTTCCCGGGTGACAGTCATTTTCTCACATTCATCTTGTTCTTTAAAATTCATGAAATACCTTGGGTTGTGTTTTTTTTGTTTTTTTAAAAGAAATTCTTAGCTCTCCCTACTTGTACTCTCTCTCCCACAATGTTTGAAAATTCAGGAAAGGAAGACCAAGGTGGCTACTGCTGTCCATAAAATTCTCAGTCTGTTGTCTGACCATTCATGAAGAAATCAAATTTTAAAATCCAGAGGATTTTATTGAGGCTTTATTTTTAGTTCCTATTACCAATGGGCAAGTCTATTTTCAGTTTCAGTCATTTTTGCATGTTCATCCACAAGTCCACTCTATCCCTTTTCTGCAATTGTTGTTGATGATATGGGTGGGTATGATTAATAACTAAATATTCTATTGAAAGGGGAAAATGATTGAAATTATGCATTTCATACACATTTCCTTGCAAAATATGCATTTCTAAAGATATTTTCTTCCAAAACTCACATTTTAAAATGTATTACAGATGCAGCTCGGAATTGCCTTAAGCCTAAACCATGAACTGGACTGAAATATTTCAGGAAGTGCAAATGTGGAGGTAACAGATTTCTAATTCACACATTAGTCTAGGAAGTTTGGAACATGTTAAGTTTATATTGGAATTTGCAAAGATTGAATCTCTAGCACTTCCAATTTACTCTAAAAATAAAAACATCAATATCCTTCCAGTTGCTGTGCTTTAAAGATAAACAAATGGACTTTATTTATTCTAGTCTATACATAATAATCTACTTATTTTCTGGCTAGTTTGCTAGCAAAGACGTTTTTCATTAGTCAGCCTAATTGAAACTGAGGAATTGTTGAGAATGGAAGAGTTCCATTTGTAGATATGCTATTTTCCCAGGTTGCTTTTAATTGCTTGCAGAGGTTTTGCTTTCATCTCAAAGTTTATCCCCACCCATAAAATTTAATTAGCAATGGCCTTATATATTTGTTACCAAATAAATGTGTACATAACTAAAGCAGAGGAGTCAGTGTGGTGTAATGGACAGTGTGTTGTGTTTGGACACAAGAGACCTGCATTCAAATCTCCTCTTGACCAAGGAAAGTCTACTCCTTAAATATCTCCCAAGCCTTGAAAAGCCTACCAGAGTTGTCCTAGGTCAAATACAACTTGAAGGCACATATCATAATGCGTAGGCTGCATAATTATTTTGTAAGCCGCCCAGAGAGTGCTTTAAGTACGATGGAGCTGTATATAAGCAGCACACTTTGCTGTATATTAGGTAAGACTAGGAACAGGCCTAGTCAGCTGCCTCAAATAACTGAGTCAGTTGGAGGTACAAGTATTTCAAATAAATAAAAATGCATTATATATAAATAAAAATATTGCATTTCAATGTTGTAAATAAGTTAGTAAGTTATTATTCACTGTACAGAGGTACCAGGCATGCAGTAGTCATTTTAATACAGTAAGGTAATGTTACTTACAAATATAGAAGTCTTTATCCCAAGTTACACAATTTGACCACTTGGCTTGTTAAATCTTTCATGGGCAGTATCATGCAGGGATCTTCCTTCATCCCACATGGAAAGGCATCAAGACTAGGAATTTGATCCTTATGAATTGTATCATGAGCTGACCTCATCCATACATTTTAGACAAAGATATGAAAATTCCCAGGATTACACACTTTTGGGGGGGGGATTTTGCATAAAATGCATTAACATGAGGGGCATGCAAATACCATCTGATGAAATTTGTATCCAGCTTACTTGCCATACAAATTGGGACTGGCCTGCGCCAAACTGATTTTGAGGTGTTTGTTTTCCCTGAACCAATTTGCTCTGATAGAATTTGCAGGGATTTGTATGTTTCTGGATCGGGAGGGGGGAAACCCTCTAAATGTGTAGGGCACAGAGGGATGTGGAAACACTACACAGCACCATCAATTTTAGAAATGTGATGGACCTTCAGTCTTTAGACTTTATCTGTTGGCTGACTTAGACTTTATCTGTTGGCTGACTCAGGGT
The DNA here is from genome assembly GCF_051106095.1 of Pogona vitticeps. Taxonomy (NCBI): domain Eukaryota; kingdom Metazoa; phylum Chordata; class Lepidosauria; order Squamata; family Agamidae; genus Pogona; species Pogona vitticeps. The sequence continues at coordinate 65,619,460 of NC_135783.1, read as the reverse complement.
TTGGGCTGATGATTCCTTAGTCAGGCAGGTGGCTAATAAATAAAGTCCAGTGAACTCAATTTGAGGCCTTCCCAGGCCTCAGGAATGGCAGCTTCCAGGAGAAAAATTTTGTCTTTCAGTGGAGCTGAAATGGTGTCTCATCAACAGATGCTGACAGCTGGATGACAAATATTAGTTATCAAGTAGCTGTCAGCTTTATCAGTTGATAGCACTCTTTTGCTACTGCAACTGACACCAGATATTTTTATCCCAGTGGTAGCATTTTAACTCCCAAAAAACCAAATGTGAGTGATTAGTAGGGGTGCCCTAACTAACCCAAGCACAACTGGGTGCTTCTTGAACTGCCTCATATCTGCTTCACCTCATATTTTCTTAAGCAGGAGCACAACAGTAATAAGAGGCATACATTGATGAGGGGAAATGCATCCATTTGGGAAAATATACCATCAAATAACTATTAGAACATATCTGCATATGGTCTACCTTCCGCTGACTTACAGCCCGTTGAGAACCTCGCCTTGCTCTGACCTGGAGTTCAGCTATGTCCCAGGTCAAAGGGACACCCGCCCAGGATTGCTGCCTTAGGGACCAATAATTTCAAATGCACCACTTCCAAATTTACTGCATTTCACTTTTCTAGCGAAATAGTCTGGGAAGGGGAGAAGAGCCTCTCAGGACTGCATGGGATGACATAACATATTTGCTAAGAAGAACACTTATTATATAAGCTCGTATAATTGCTTAAATGGCAAGCTACTGAGGCATACCAGGCTCTTCCTCTGCCAAAGATGTTCAGAGCAAAAGACACATAAAATTGATATACACTTACTTACATGGTTATATTTGGTGCTTTCTCACTCGGGTGGCTCTGAATCCAAGGAAATTCATAAACAAGATGAAGTTAATTGACTGGTGTAAATTATGCTGACATAGCAAAGAGATTTTACAAGGTTCATGCGTTTTCCAGACATACTTTGTGTGTGTGTGTGTGGGGGGGGAATTAACCATTGTTAATAAAGGAATTCTTTACCTTTAGTTTCATTTACATTTCCAAGTCATCTTTATGAGAAACACATACAAAAAAAAACTTTTGCCAGATTCCTGATTGTTTCATAAAAATATCTCTCCCAAGAACCAAATTTGAAATATCACTTCAGTGGAAATATAACTATCCTTGCATTTGGCTTTTTCTCCCCCCCCCCCCCCCCCAGTTTGCACCAAAGCAATGAAAGGATATTTACAGCCCCATACTTTTTTCTGAGCTTCTGTTCTGTTAGGCTGAGATTACACAGCTGGTGTACAATTTTCAAAATTCCAAAAAACAGAAGTTCTTTTATAAGTCCCAGTGGAAGTTGTCCCCTTGGGGCAGATATATAAGTCCCAATTTTGGAAAGCTACTGAACTGTGAAAACAAAAAGCCTCTGGGTCAAATGAGACATTGAGAGAAACGGTTATTCTGAACTATGTGCCTGCTTTCCTTCCCGCAGTGAACTTTCCTAAAATATACACACTTCACAATAAGACTTGCATATTAAGCCCATGTTTATCTTCTGTAATGGATAATTGTGAAACAACACACAGTACATGCAAAATACATAGGTGATGAAAACCCCATGTTAGAAGTAGATGACTTTCACCATTTGAGAGTACCCTCTCCACATATGTGCTAAGAGCATCATGTCATATAACCCAAAGTGAATATTATTTATTTATTTAGAATATTTTTACCCTGCCTTTCTTCTTAAAAAGTACCTAAGGTGGCTGACTTCATTAAAAGAAAATATTTAAAGCTAAAAACAGTAAGTACACAAACGGATAAAATGAATACAATGTTAAAAAAATAGGAAACAAAAGTAACACCAAAAACACATTTTAAACAGTAAAGCATAACAAGCCATTTAAAAAATAGCACTCATGCAGCCAGTCACTAACGGATAGCCTGCCTGGAGAGAAAGGTCTTAATCTGCTTGCAGAAGGACAACAAAGATGAAGTTAGCTTGGCCTCTTGCATTATTTTCTCAAGGACCTTGCCGTTCCAGCCTTTATCAAACATGTATTAATATAAGTACTGATACACTATGTATAGAAAGAAGAGATGGGCAGGAACTGCTGGTTTGGCTGTTCGGCAGTTTGTTGCTGTTCATTTACTGGCCGTACAGCTGATCTGTTTTTGGTTCTCCACTCCCTCCAGTGGGTGCCTTCACTTCCCTGTCCCACCTCCTCTAACTGCGGCCTCCAAGAGGATGCCTGCCAGAGCAGGTAGGGCACTGAGCCACAGATCAGCTGTGCAGCTAGTAAACAAACCCCTCGGAACCTCCAAACCAGTAGTTTGTGTCCATGTCTAATACAAATTATACAAAGAAGCTGCAGACTTGCAATGTCTATTTTTATATGGAGGAAACTTTTTGTTAGAACAACACTATGATTTCCAGAGCCTGTGGAAGGAAGCAGCTTTCTCTACATCTCCCACAGGCAACAGTTTCAAAATCAGAGACAGGAAAAGTCAGCTTCTTGGACAGCAGATTTGGATGATCATGTGCTAGCTGAGGGTTTCTGGGAATTGTAGTCCAAAAAAACACAATAATCTAATCTCTCCTTCAGATATTCCCCTTCTATCCAGCCTATAGAATAAAAGTGCAGTTGCCTTATGGTAGCGCTTTATAGGAAACTACTCATTTTTAATGTATTATTATTATTATTATTATTATTATTATTATTATTATTATTATTATTATTATTATTATTATTATTATTATTATTATTATTATTATTATTATTAATTGTATTTATACCCCGCCTATCTAGTCATTTCGACCACTCTAGGCGGCCTACAATATATTTGTTACATTTGGTTATTAATGATTTTATAATCTCATATTTCCCTCATAGTATCTTGTAATTCAAACTTGCAAAATGTTAATAAAATTAAAAATAATAGTAAGATTGTACACCAAACCCCCTCTAGTCTCATAGCTGGTTTTTAAACATCTATTTTTAGCTTTATCAAATACTTTCAAAGGACTAAATGCTCTGATTCTTCCTTTCTAATCCTATTAAGTCTGCAATATTTCCCTACTAATAACAATGGATGTTATAATCATATTTCTTTTTTCAAGTAATAAACTAATACTTAAACATTTCCAAATATTTGGCTTTAAAGAGCATAAAAGAAAGTTATAAAGGTTGGCTCTAAGAACTTGGGAGAGTTTGGGCCTAGAGGGACTATTTTAATATGGAAACGGCTGCTATACAGATACATACATAATTTAATGCATTAAAAGGAGCACAATCTTCAACAGACAAGGAGCACCTTACTGCAGAACCCAAGGCCTTTTAAATTTAAAGAGAAAATGATGTATTTGTGCCCTTGGTCCATATCTCTGGTCAGCCATTTTACATATTGTTGCTAGGAGAAGCATTTTAGGTTAATTTTTATAAGCCAGTCCAAGAGCCCACAGTTATCACCGTTACCTCTTTCTTTCTTTCTTAAATCATTCTTGTACTTCCTCATTTGGAATAATGTCCCCAATACTATCTTCTCAGGAAATGGCTATAAAGATTGAAAAATTATAAAGAAATAATATTTTATGGTCACAACGATTGCCTTCTTACTATCTCTTCTCAGTCACTCCTCAGATCTGGCTCCCCCATTACTTTGGGCATTAATACATTATGGGATACCACAAAATCTTTTCACAAAACTTGATAGAAGGAAAGAAGGTAGCTAGACCATAAAATGAAGAATAGATTTTACTAGAATAATTTTATCCCTATTCTTGCTACTGAGGATGGTCATCATGCTTATACAAAAGTATTACTTAGGACTGTCACAAATCATACTTTCAGGCTATTTGGCCCCCACTGTTTTATCTTATATCTTCGGTATCCATATGTATGTACATCTGTGGACATGGGAGTGGAAGGTGGGGGAGAGAGAGAACAAAAATAATATTTCAGCATAGCTTGGCTCTAACCATGGCCATTTTGGAGATGCTCCTGAAAAAAGTACTAGAAGTGGTGAGTTGTGATTTCTACTGGCGACTGAGGCCACTACTATTTTAACAATTCCTAGTGGCCCAAAATAGCATGGCCCCCTGTTTCTCTCTTTTTCTTTCCCCGACATGCAATTGCAAATAATGGATTTCAGTACAGATTTTGAGGAGATGGCAAGAACAAACAATGATTTTGAGGACATGACAAGAATAAACAGGAGATGTCAAGAATAAACATAGACATCCTGGGCGTCAGTGAACTAAAATGGATGGGAATGGGCGAATTCAATTCAGACAATTATCGTTTCTACTATTGTGAACAAGAAGCCCATAGAAGAAATGGAGTAGCCCTCGTACTCAACAAAAGAGTGGGAAAAGCTCTACTGGGATATAAACTCAAAAATGATAAAATGATTCCAATACGACTCCAAGGCAGACCTTTCAACATCACAATAATCCAAGTTTATGCACCAACCACTGATGCTGAAGAGGCTGAAATTGACCAGTTCTATGAAGACTTACAACACCTTCTAGAACTGACACCAAAGAAAGATGTTCTTCTTATTATAGGGGACTGGAATGCTAAAGTAGGGAGTCAAGAGCTAAAAGGAACAACAGGGAAGTTTGGCCTTGGAGTTCAAAACGAAGCAGGGCAAAAGCTAATAGAGTTTTGTCAGGGAGAACAAGCTGGTAACTACAAACACTCTTTTCCAGTGACACAAGAGGCAACTCTACACATGGACATCACCAGATTGGCAATACCGAAATCAGATTGATTATATTCTCTGCAGCCAAAGATGAAGAAGCTCTATACAGTCAGCAAAAACAAGTCCAGGAGCTGGTTGCGGCTCTGATCATCAGCTTCTTATAGCAAAACTCAAGCTTAAACTGAAGAAAGTAGGAAGAACCACGGGGCTACTCAGGTATAATCTAAACCAAATCCCTTATGAATACACAGTGGAAGTGAAGAACAGATTTAAGGAACTAGATTTGGTGGACAAAATGCCTGAAGAACTATGGATGGAGGTTTGTAACATTGTACAAGAGGCAGCAACAAAAACCATCCCAAAGAAAAGGAAATGCAAGAAAGCAAAGTGGCTGTCCAATGAGGCTTACAAACAGCAGAGAAGAGAAGGGAAACAAAATGTAAGGGAGATAGGGAAAGTTACAGAAAACTGAATACAGACTTCCAAAGAATAGCAAGGCGAGATAAGAGGGCCTTCTTAAAAGAACAGTGACAAGAAATAGAGGAAAATAATAGAAAGGGAAAAACTAGAGATCTGTGCAAGAAAATTGGAGATGTTAAAGGAACATTTTGTGCAAAGATGGACATAATAAAGGACAAAAAATGGTAGGGACCTAACAGAAAAAGAAGACAGCAAGAAGAGGTGGCAAGAATACACAGAAGAATTATACCAGAAAGATTTGGATATCCCAGACAACCCAGATAGTGTGGTTGCCTCTTTGGATGCCTCTTCAGCATTCGTGGTTGGTGCATAAATTTGGATTACTGTGATGTTGAAAGGTCTGCCTTGGATTCGTATTGAAATCATTCTGTCATTTTTGAGATTGTATCCCAGTACAGCTTTTCCCACTCTTTTGTTGACTATGAGGGCTATTCTACTGCTTCTATGGGATTCTTGCCCACAGTAGTAGATATGATAATCATCTGAATTGAATTTGCCCATTCCCATCCATTTTAGTTCACTGATGCCCAGGATGTCAATGTTGATTCTTGCCATCTCCAAGGTTCTTACATTCCAGCTTCCTATGCAGTATTTTATTTTGCAGTATCAGACTTTTCTTTCACTTCCAGGCATGTCCACAGCTGAGCATCCTATCAGCTTTGGACCAACCACTTCATTAGCTCTGGAGCTACTTGTACTTGTCCTCCGCTCTTCCTCAGTAGCATGTTGGACGCCTTCCGATCTGAGGGGCTCATCTTCCAGTGTCATATCTTTTAACCTTTTGTTTCAGTCCATGGAGTTTTCTTGGCAAAGATACTGGAGTGGCTTGCCAATTCCTGCTCCAGGTGGATCACATTTAGTCAGAACTCTCCACTATGACCTGTCCGTTTTGGGTGTCCCTGCACAGCATAGCCCATAGCTTCTCTGAATTACTCACACCCCTTCACAACAAGGCAGCAATCCTTGAAGAGGACACACTGTATTACTTGTCTCAATTGTCAGGGTGAATTACGCCCCTTTTGCTTCAGCATGAATTCTTGTATTTATTAAGAAATCTGAAGTTCACTCATTTTTGTAGGAGTGAGTCCATCCCTTTTGGAGTAAGAAACTTTCTTTTACCAATCAGGCAATCTGAAGATCCTTGCCCTCATGATAATGTATCAGATTACCCTAATCAGGAAAGCAGATGTAAAACATAAAAGGATATTAAAGTACCACTCAACTCCTGTAAAACTAAGAAACAAATCTTGTAATCTGCCCCGATGAATTGAAAAAGAGGCTTCCCAGAAGAAAAGTTATTCGGCTGAAATTTAAAAGCTGCCTAGCTAGCCTTTGGTTATGTAAGGAAATGAAAAGTGAACAGCTACAGTGACATTTTGTTTCTAGGTAGCACAGAGTAGCGATGACTCATGCCTCATTGCTATGCCAGAGTACCTTTTTGGCATGAGCCTTCCCTGAAGTGAAAAGAAATGTAGCACAAATACACACTGGCAAGTTTTCCAATGAAAGGACGAATGACAGTGCCATAAGATGTAATTGCAGCAGGAGGAAAAAACTACAGCAAAAATGTCCAATCTAATCAGAATTTTGGGGGTCTCCTGATTTTGTTTTACTCTTGCCTTGCAAAAAAGGTTTAATAGTAAAATCTATATTCGGACCCATTTGTGTAATTGCTGAGAAGCTTGAACCATGAACTTTGGAATTTAACTACCAGCCTGAGATATATAATCAGCAATATAAGAAACTTTGAGACAGAATATAATAATCTAGAAGACCGGAGATTGATGGTGAGTCCATAATATGTAGCTTTCTCTGATGTCATGTGATAGAAACGGATGCTGCCTTAGTTGAATTTTACTGAGATCAAGTACAATTAATAATAATAATAATAATAATAATAATAATAATAATAATAATAATAATAATAATAATAATAATAATAATAATAATAATAATAATAATAATAATAATTTAAAAACCTTGTCAAGTGCCTTTCTTTACAGAGGCCAGTCCTCTATTAGAAAAACTGTCAGAATACAGTTCTCTGGTCCTTCAGTCCAACATAGAGAACCATTAGAAAGGAAGGACAAGGGTCTTAAAGTGTCTTGTCAACAATGAGTACCTGGCTAACAGACTGAACAGGTAGATCAGTTGCTTGCTCACAGTCTTCTTCACTTATTCTTCAATTACTATAATGATTTCCACATTTATATATCTATGTATGCAGTAACTGGAGGGTGTTTTTGATTCAGCGTTATTTTGAAGAAAATTGGTCTGATTCTGTGGGCACCCCTAACCTGAACTGACTTTGAATCTTCTCTTCATTAACAATTCAGTCTCAGAGACAGCCAGGGATCTACACAGTATATCTGCACAATAAAATAAAATAAAATAAAATCAGATATTTTCTGGCCATGCTCTTCATGAGATTAAAAAAAAAAAAAAAGAAACAAGAATAGGGGAAAAAACAGTGCTTCGACTGACAGTTTTAGTTTCTAATCACAGTATCACAGTACCTCTAATCCCAGTGCTTTGGGAAAGAGATGATGGAATAATATAATGCAGGATTACTTTAGTCTCTTAATGCTCTTTGTTAGTTCTTTCTCCCTGGAGTCGGTACATTAGAAGAGTTTTTGTGGAATCTATGGGTCCTGGGAGAGTATAACATTGAGTGCTTTTGAGTAAATTTCTGCAAAGCTTAGAGGAATAAAAGCCTGTTGCATCAGAACCCTGGAATGCCAGAATACTTTGCTCCAAGGTATTGGAAATACAAACTACAGTACAAGTAGCTGCAATGGGTGAACATTATAAAGTACTGTATACAAGTTACAAGACCTGCAGAAACCACCTTCATATTCACGCATTGCTACATAAACATGTTCAATTGTAAGGAATGTTATGGTACAGTGACCTTGCTCGGTTTGATAGCTAGTTAATTGCTTTTAATTGCTGAACTGCTATTCAAGCCTCAATTCTATTTTCATGACTACTTTTGCTACACACAGCCCTTGTTTGTTAACTTTTCAGGGCTTCTTTTTTCTGTAGATACTTCTATATAAACAAATTTTCACATCCTGACAACCTTCTTAAAATTTATCTATCAAAGATAAACATAACACTCCACTTCCCCCCCCCCCAAGCAAACAGTAAAGGCTACATATTTTCGAAGGCTTTCACAGCCAGGATCCAATGGTTGTTGTAGGTTTTGCAGGCTGTTTGGCTGTATTCTGGAGGAAAGTGGTGAAACGTTAGGAAGGAAAACCTCCAGAACACTGCCAAAAAGCCCAAAAAACCCTACAACAACTATCAGTTAAGGCTACTCTTGCACAAAGCCCCCCTGAACCAACTCATCTAAAAAAAATTCCCCTCAGAATGCACAACTATCTTTGGAAATGCCATTTAATTCAGAAAAATAAGTTACAAGCTGTTTTGTTGTTTAGTCGTTAAGTCGTGTCTGACTCTTCGTGACCCAATGGACCAGAGCACACCAGGCCCTCCTGTCTTCCACTGCCTCCTGGAGTTGGGTCAAATTCATGTTGGTAGTTTCAATGATACTGTCGAACCATCTCGTCCTCTGTTGTCCCCTTCTCCTCTTGCCTTCACACTTTCCCAACATCAGGGTCTTCTATTCTCATGAGATGGACAAAGTATTGGAGCCTCAGCTTCAGGATCTGTCCTTCCAGTGAACACTCGGGGTTGATTTCCTGCAAAATAAATGAATAAAATTTATAGGTTTGTTCTCTTTGCAGTCCAGAGTCACTTCCAGCACCACAATTCAAAAGCATAAGTTCCTTGGTGGTCAGCCTTCTTTATGGTCCAGCTCTCACTTCCATACATTGCTGCTGGAAAAACCATAGCTTTGCCTATGCGAACCTGGGCGGCAAAATGATGTCTCTGCTTTTTAAGATGCTGTCAAGGTTTGTCATCGCTTTCCTCCCAAGAAGCAGGTGTCTTTTCATTTCGTGGCTACTGTCACCATCTGCAGTGATTATGGAGCCCAAAAAAGTAAAATCTGTCACTGCCTCCATATCTTCCCCTTTTATTTGCCAGGAGTTGATGGGATCAGTGGCCATGATCTTAGTTTTTTTTTTTTTTATGTTGAGCTTCACACCATTTTTTGCACTCTCCTCTTTCACCCTCATTAAGAGGTTCTCTAATTCCTCCTCACTTTCTGCCATCAGAGTGGTATCATCTGTATATAGGAGGTTGTTGATATTTCGTCCAGCAATCTTAATTCTGGTTTAGGATTCCTCCAGTCCAGCCTTTCGCATGATGTATTCTGCATCTAAGTTAAATAAGCAGGGAGACAATATACAGCAATATACAAGCTGTTACCTCATCACAAATTAAAGGTTCATCGTGTACTACATTCTGGATTTTATGGGACTATCTTCCTTACATGAGTACTGCAAACACAACGAACTTTACAAATATATGTTTTTCTAAAATCAGAAACATGTTCAACAGTAATACAAGCATACCCCAATTTGAGTGCTAGAAAGTATACACCTTTGAGTTCCATTCAGCAGTACTGTGACACAAGAGAATTTGCTTCTAGAAAAAAAAATGAAATAATGCAAATATCTCTTTAAAGCAAAATGAGTCAGGAACAATGTCCATGCCCTCTCCTATTCTCCCTCTCTCCTTCTAAACTGAAATTCAGAATTGCAGTCCCTTCCTAATATATCTCTGCACACTGGACTCAACCAAATTGTCTATACAGGTTACAATAGCACAAAATAGTATGAGTATACCCAACTCTATCTTTCCTTTCAATCTAATTCCAAGCAAGTTCTAAGCAGGTGTTTTAGTGCCAATAATGAACTGCATGAAGGTGAATAAAGGCAGATCAGGGAATAGTTTCAGTTTTCACTCACCCGAAAAAGATGGTGGCATTTGCAGTTAAAACTGGTGCACCAGCTGTGTCCATTCCTGGAAACATCTGATCTGACCATGGTGACACATACCTTAGTTACAGCTGTTTGGATTACTGTAGCACATTCTACACAGGTCTGACTTTGGAAGATGTTCGGAAACGTTAGAAGGTCCAAAATGCCATAGCCAAGTTGTGATCTGGAGCTGGTTACTGGGATCATATAACTTCCATGTTGCAACAACTCTTAAGGATTGCCAGTCTGTTTTCTGGCACCCTTCAAAATGCTGATTTTGATCTATAAAGCAAAAAATGACTTGGGTCTAAGGTATCTAAAAGACCACTTCTCTTTTGATGACCTGTCTTGGTTTCTCTCAGTCCTGCCACCCTCACAGGTGCATATGATAAGGACACACAGGAGGGCCTTCTCTGTCGCTGCTTCCGAGCTGGGGAACTCCCTCCCATGGCAGGCCAGGCTGGCCCTCTCTTTGCTGTCCTTTCGTTAAGCAGGCAAAGACATTTCTCTTCAGGCAGTTTTCTTCTCAGTAATTGGATGCCAAAGAGGGGGTTCTTAAAAACCAGGCTGCTGCATTTTTAAAATGAGTATTTAGAACTGCTTAAGAATATTTTGATCCATTAGTTTTTAATTTGATGTCTATTTAGTTCTCCTCAAATATTATAATAATGTATTAGTTGTTAGTTCTTAATATTGTTTGTTTTTAATTTTGCAAATGGCCTTGGGTCCTCTTGGGAAGAAAATCAGGGTATAGAATATTTTAATACATCAATAAATAGTTAAATAAAATCCCTGCATCTGTTTGTCTTCTGTTTGACAAACCAAATCTAGAAAACCAAATGTTGTCATTGTAGGTTTTTCAATATGTTCAAAAACGGTGTATGTTGCCTTCTCATAAAACACAAGAAATTTACACATCTATTTGTTAACTTCCAATTACAATCAATGGGAGACTCAGTTATTTGGTTTTCTGAAGCAAGACACAGATGTGGACCTGAACTGGACTGGGCAGCCTCTACATTGACACAAGCTGAATTGGCCTGTTATTCAAATATATACTTGGAGTGGGAACCAAAACATTTGGCTAGTGAATATCTCTAGAATTAATGCATGCAATTTTTATGCACATTTGTGTTCTCTAATTGCCTTTTAAAGGATGATGCATATGTGGACATGCTAACAGCGAACATTTTTTTAAAAAAAATGTGTACACCACTACATTATCAATTAGATAAATTGTGACTTGTGATAGCATGTCTGAAAATTCTGAGATTCTCACAAATGTATATAAGACCTGACAGTAACATCAGCTGTTATTATTTATAAATGGTCATGTGTTTTAAGGTCATGTCCTTCTAGGCCAGGTGACAAGATTTCTACTCAAATAAGCCAAAGCATTGTCTGGGCTGATTTTTATATAAACTAATAAGCCAGGGATGCATCTAAGATAATGGCTAATATCTTGTTGCTTAGCACAGCAAGTTTCAGCTAGAGTAGGCACATTTGAATCAATGGAACAAACACAGGAGTTGGCTCACCAAATCTCTACTGCTTCAGTGGGCCTACTCTGGTTGCAACTTACTGTGCTAAGGAACAGGATTTCAGCCAAGGTATTTTAAATCTACCCTTTACAGAGGAAGTGAAGATCAAGGAAACACAAATGTTGTGACATCTTGTGAAAAACATTGTGAAATTATCTTTTGCTTCCCAAACATATATGGATGATATGTTAGTGGGCTTCCCCACATACTGTGACAATGAATTGCCTTCTACACGGCCACAGAGTTCAGTGTTTATGTAAGGAAAATACCACAAGCTTTGCAGAGAACATTAATCTGAAAGAGGAGTGCCCAGAAATACATGCTACCGCCATGTGTTTATATCTTAGTACACAAGGTACCGATGGGCTCAACTAGGTGATCCAGAAGCAAAAGTCTAATGATTTACTCTTTGTGCCATTGGGGCAGCTCATTATTGATGCTGAGGAGCACTACCCTTAACAATGGCTGGAAAGAGTGTTGCAGCTCATTGTCTCGTTAAATCATGTGATATCCAAAATAATTAAAGAATATGCTGGCTTTCTAAAGCTACAACCTAAGACAAATTAGCTGTGTTTTTGGCCTACTTTGCTCAACTAAGCTATGTAGAGACCTTCCTGATAGTTCATCTTGCCTAAATAATAACAATTACTGAGCTACTGCTTCTCAATTACCAGCAATGACAGAGATGGACTAATGATCTGTCTCATTATACAAGTGTATAAGGTTATATGTTACTACAGCTGGCTGAAAAATATATTAATTAATTGCATGAAAGTATATTCTCACATTTCTGTACAATGTGGGTGAGAACTGCTCCTTTTATTTGTCTCTGACCTGCTGCCAGGGAAAGAGGTCAGTGAAATAAACTTGGTTCAAATTCTAGTTAGGTTACCCAAAATTAATGTTAAAACCTATTTTCTCTAGGTGTACATAATTTTAAAAAAATACATATTTGCAGTATATTTCCCTTCACTGATTGCGCACTTTAAAAGAACAGAGCTGATTTGTTTTTGGTCAGAGAGAAGTCTATTTTATGTTCCGGAGCTTTCTGGTGTGTGTATATATGTTTCTTTGTTTTGTTTATTAAAACGTTCTCGAAAAGGGCCTATGATTTTTCATAGAATTTTGACTCAGTCTGGCAACTCTACAAAATGTATGCTAGCGTAGGTTTATTGAGCAGAGTTATCTACTCACAAAACAGAAATCCATCAATAAATTACCATAACAGGATTTGGAGATTAATCCTTCCTGTGTTAAATCGAGGCAGTGTTCCTTCTATTCTATGAATCTAGGGTTCTTGTGACCGGGGCCTCTTGTTCACTGCAGTTATCCATAATCTGCCATGAATGTTAGATCAGATAACTGCCTCTAGGGAAAACATCAGAAGCCTGTGTTCATCACAGCTGTCATTACTCCTATAAAGGGTTAACTCTATAATGAAACCAAACAATAATTAACAATCATATCAAAATTCATCTGAGTATCAAGGTATAAGCCTTTTCAAGCCTGGTTGTGTAAAACATTCATCACATGATGAATCACCAAGGAAGATGATATCTTCATTTTTTAACAGCAGTGGCAGTAAATGGGAAACAGATTATAATCTCCATGTAAATGCATTGATAGTAGGTCACCTGAATCCCCTCTAAGCATACTTCTAGGCTGAAAATAATGCTTGTTTTTCTTTTCCTTTTTTCTTTGGGAGATAAAAAACTTTAAAACCATTTTTGTTTGCCTCTCGGTGGATATAGATTGATTGGATTCTGGAACAAGAATACTTTGAGAAGCTCAAACACAAATTTTGTCCTACAAGTGTTCACCGAGACTTAACTTTCAGAAGCTGTAATTTAGGTGGGTAACGTAGCATCCACAGGATTCCTAAGCACCTTTTCCACACCAGAAAATATGGGCATATTAAAATTTGCCTCAGGAGTGTTAAATCTTCAAGTACTAGTTATGGACATTGTCTCCTCACCTCCTCCATTTTGTCAGCTTGAATTACAAGTGAGTCATTTCATTAGAAGAATTATTATATGGGAATGATGTTCAGAACATTAATGGCTTATACTTAACCTCTATTACAACCCAGAATCAAATTAAGCTCCTTCTCTCTCATATAAAAGCAGCTAATGTGTTTTTCATGTAAAATCATGAAATGTCCTCATATTTTCTCTCACAGATACTGTTACATAAATTTAGTGAAATAGTTTTCTAGAATATGTATGTATTTGGTTTCAGCACAGGAATATATTTGAGATTGCATGGTACCAGTAACAACAACAACAAATGGGGAAAAGCCCACTAAATAATTCTGTATCTGTCAGATGTTCCAATGAAAAGAATATGTAACACTGTCATTCCTCCATACAACTTGAGAAACAGTGCATCAATATCTCGAGGATGTCATTTTTACCTCATATTTTGATATTATGTTCTGTGAGGGTGGAAAATTAAAACTGCATTTCAACTCATCCATTCTCCAAAACCATGTGTGCACATTCAAAAGCATTAAAATAATTGACAATATGGATGTAAACTTCATGGGTGAATGGACATTTAATCTTTGGTAAACTATAAAGTAGATCTTATCCCACTTCTGTAATGAGTGAATGCCTGAAATTGTACAAAAATCTGCAAAATTTTCTACAAAAAAAGTAAAAATATGAATATGTTCAGTTGCATCTGAAGAAACTGACTTAATATCCAAGGATGATTATGACAAATAAAACTTGTTAGTTGTTAAGGTGCCAGGAGTCTCTTTTTTGTTTTAGCTGAATGGATTAACATAACTACCACTCCTGAAGAAGGCCACAGCTAAAACGTGTCAAGCCTGAGCTTTTTAAATAAAAATAAAGTTTGCATTGTCAATATTTATATACATCTTGAGACTCAGTCTCCCATTTGTACTTTTGCCAGAAGGAAGTGAGGGAAATAGATAAGCGGACCTCCAATGGGAGGGAGTTCATAATCTGGGAGCAGCCACAGGAAAAGTCCTCTCTCTGATCCTAAGCAGTCATGCCTGTGAGAGTGGAGGGACCAAGAGGAAGTACTCCCCTGAGGATCTTAATATGACTGGGACCTTGTATAGGGAGATACAGTCTTCCAGATAGCCTGGGCCTAATCCGTAAAGGGCTTTAAAGGTCATGACTAGCACTTTTAATTTCGGAATCCTATGTATTTCTTAATATGATATTTAATCCATCAGTCATCCTGCAAACTGTACCAATTATTTTCTCAAATAAGTATTACACACGCATGGCTATAGTCTGAAACCTAGACGTTGCAGTTTCCATAAATTCTGCGTTTTCATAAGCAGACAGACTGTGTTAAGGCTTTTATGAGAAAATATGGTTGAAGACAGAGACAGCTGGCATTTAAATTAGCCAAGTGAAAGGAATTACTCTTATTCATTCACCAGATGCTTTTATTCATATATAAATTTTTAAATTAATAATTCCATAATACTATGCAATCCATGCTGTTTTGCTCACTGACCTTAACAAGTTTTGACATCTTTTTTCATTACTTCCAAAGAGTACCGCACACTTTGCCAACTTCCATTTTGATGAAATAGCCTAACGGGGGGAAGGAGCAGAGCCAGCCAGTAAGTTGTGAAAAGTTTAGTAAGCTATATCTTTTGCCTTCAGTTTAGGAATCTCATCTATAAATGATCATCATATAATATGCTGCTTGCAGTCTTTTGTTCAATATTTTGATACTGTACATCAACAAGCATTCTTTATTCTCTCCATGGTGTTGTCCCAACTTAGCTGTGTATAATTTTGGATGTTTCTACACTGTTAAATAGTACAGCTCCGATGATGTTGTGACATGCAAATAAATGATACGTCATTCCAGTCCTGGAAAAGTTCTGGCCATACCACACATGGTCATTGTCTGTGACTCCTCTACTCACTAGTTTCTTTGACTTTTAGTTTTTAAAGTATATTGATTATTCCACAGCCAGCTGCACACAATAAAGGAAGAATAAGTTAGTTTGCATTTAGAATGGACCAGCCAAGGGACACAAATTTTGCAGTCTTTCATTCTCAGGCAGAAAGTAAGAAGGAAGGAGAAAATTATGTGTTCCCCCCCACCACCTGAGAGTTCCTTGTATAACATCCCCCACTGATATGTCTCTCAGCAGGATTTCTTGGATGTTTTACTGCCATTGTCTTCTGGAAGAAATACCAAGCAGCACTGAATTAATTCCTACATGGAGTGGCTCCTTTCCTGACTGTGATTCATCTGGAAAGGTCAGAAGAAATATCAGACTCCACAGGGTTGTAACAATTCTGTACAAAATGGCCCTGTGCAGGGTTTGCCAGAAGGGGCATTGGACTGCCCTAAATTTAGCATTTTCCTATACAGAACAACAGATGGAGATTGGGGAAAAAAAGATAATAGGGAAAGCAATACCATTGGTTGATTTTCACAGGAATCTCTTCATGTGTCCCTGACATGTGAGTTATGACAAAATGAAGTCAATAGGTTGCACATGACTCCCATATATACAGTGGTGCCGTGCATAGTGACGTTAATCAGTTCCAGGATTAACGTCGCTATCCGGAAACATCGCTAAACGGAACTGAAAACCCCATAGGAACGCATTAAACTCCGTTTAATGCGTTCCTATGGGGGATAAACTCACCGTTAAGCAAAGATTCCCCATACGGCCGCCATTTTCGCCGCCTCAGTAAGCGAGGGCAGGGCACGAAAATGCTACGGGCGACCATTTTCTTCTTCCGGTGGCCATTTTGGAACCGCCGATCAGCTGTTTCCCAAACATCGCAATGCAAAGATCGGTAAGCGAAACGTTTACCGATCATCGCAATGCGATGTTTGCCCATAGAAAACATCGCAATGCGATTGTAAAAACGATCGCAAAAAACGTGTTGCTATGCAGATTCGTCGTTAAACAGTGTGCTCATTAAGCGGGGCACCACTGTATATATGTATGTATATCTCTTTTGAGTGGGGGGATGATGCCTTCCAGTGTCCACCAAGGCTCTTCAGAAAATTGGTTTTTAAGGTGCTAAATCTACAAAAAACTTTAAGAAGGCCAAAAATAATACTTTTCTTTCCTTTCCTTTCCTTTTCTTTTCTTTTCTTTTCTTTCCTTTCCTTTCCTTTCCTTTCCTTTCCTTTTCTTTCTTTCTTTCTTTCTTTCTTTCTTTCTTTCTTTCTTTCTTTCTTTCTTTCTTTCTTTCTTTCTTTCTTTCTTTCTTTCTTTCTTTCTTTCTTTCTTTCTTTCTGGGGTAGTGGTGTCAGTGTGAAATTAAACAAGAAACCTTGAATTACCACTTTCTTCCCAGGGACCTCCCCAGTGTTTTTCTTACTTAAACCTTGGTTGTTGTTATAGAGGATTAGGCCTTTTGTTATTTAAGAGACTAAATTTGATTTTTTTATTAAGAGGCTTAAATCAGAGGGATTATTAATCATCAAAGTATTACGGACATGCAATTCTCTGGTTCTGCTGCTTTCTTAATAAAGTAGGTGTGAATTGATACTTACATAAAAGTAGAAATCAGTGAATGAATTTTATTCAATACGTTGTTGGTTAATGAATTATCCCAAAGGAATAAAGTTAAATGTATTCTTGAAGGCTTTCATGGCCGGGATCTGATGGTTGTTGTAGGTTTTTTGGGCTGTTTGGCCGTGTTCCGGAAGTTTTTCTTCCTAATGTTTTACCAGTCTCTGTGGCCGGCATCTTCAGAGGATGGGAGTTAGAACTCCGACTGTGTTGATTTTCTGTGTACAGTTGATTTTCACAGAATGAGGAATATGTGGTGGGGGGGAGGTTGAATAAAGTTCTAAATTTTTATGACATTATTTTCAAGTCTTCAATTACTGTTATCTAGGTTTTAATTTTTTAAAAAATCACAATTCAGTTAAAGGAAATTAGCTTATTAGGCCTTTTGGCCACTCCACTTTCTATTTTATGCTCCCTTAGAAGCACTGCCCCAAAGAAGAATCTAGACAATGTGATAAATGTCCTCAGCCTTACTGAAGTCACCCACCTCTGCTCTAAAAGTTAATGAATGCTTCTGAGTGCCTTATAAAGAATTCAATCATTATTCCATTGAGCCCAGTAAATGTCTACAGTACTCTAACTGGAAGCAGATCTCCAACACTGGCAGCCCAAGATTTCAGAAGGATGAGTACCTCATTTGGCTCCTTCAGGATAAACTCTCCCTCCTGACTAGAACACAGACCAGTACTGATCTCCACATGTGTCTCCCACTGGCTAACTCAGAAACTTTAAAGTGAAGCTCTCCAGAAAAGGATTTCTGCATTGAAAGCCACTTCTAGTGCAGGATGGTGGACTAGACTGACTGTTGCTATTTTCCAGCCAGGGTCTTCCAATTTCATCCAGTGAGGGAAGTTCCAAGTGGGATAATGCCCAATCCTCATGTTAGAACAATATTGAGCTTTGAACACGACAAAGACAAGTTGAAATTTATAGCTAGATTGTTATGTTTGCAACAGTGGGAGATCAAAACTTTCTTGATATCTTAGCCCAAACAGTGGCTATTTCATGCAGTAATTCTGTAGTTTCAGTACCTTACCTGTGAGAACCAAATTTGATTACACTGTAGGCTGTCTGCTCCTCCCCTATATACACAAGACTTTAAGATCTAGTTCAGTGATGGTGAACCTTTTTGAGCCCAAGTGCCCAAATTGCAACACAAAATCAACTTACTTATTTCAAAGTGCCAATACTGCAATTAAAATCTGAATGCTGAGGTTTTAGTTTAGAAAAAAAAAAAACTGTTCCTGCACTACAAGGGTTAAATGCTTGCTTTCCCCCCCCCCCCATGGGCGGTATTAACAAATAAATACTTACTGGTGCGGCAAATCTGTCTTCCAGTGGGAGGGAATTCCAAAGGCTGGGAGAGTCTTTGAAACACAGCTGCATCTTTAATAGTGCAGGGATGGTGTTAAAATAATCATGTTTCGAAAACTTAGATTGTTTTCTTAATAGGCTCCTTATAAAATCTTTTTCATGGCAAGGACAAGAAAAAATATCCAAAAAGGGGCAAAAAAGGATCAAAGGCTTCATTGTGTGACTGTGCCCATCCTTATTCATTTATTACTTTCATTTTTCCCCTAGCTCAGGGCTTAGGAATGTTCCTTTTCCTGCAAATGCTAGAAGATAACTTTTTGGAGCACCAGCCTAGAATCCTGTCAGAAATCCAACATGGGGAGATTTAACAATCAGAGGGATTGGTGACAGGGGACACATTAATAGGCCGCAAATTTTAAAAAAATCATGCAAAATGCAAGCTTTTGTGGATGAATCACATGATCACAGGGACAGTTGACATCATCTTCAGGACTCAGCCAATCCCGAGGGTGCTGCTGCTGCCTTGGGAACCCAACCCCACTCTCCTGGGTCTTTGTGACCTCACAGAGCCCCACCTCTCTGCTGGCAGATAAAAGGGGCTTGGTGGGCAGGGCAGGAGACCAGAAGGGAGGCCAGTGGCCAGAGGGCAGTCCGGCAGAGAGAGTGGCAGTGGCTGCAGGGGACCCAGCCCTTCTGCCCAAAGCAAGTTCTCTTGCAAAAGCAGATGAACTTGCTAAGTGGGCTTGCGAGTTAACAGCTCGAGGCTGGCAGAGATCTGTGGCTTGAAGCTGGCTGATGTCGGTGATGGACCAGGGGGAAGTTGGTGGATGTTGGCAGACAGAAACTGGTAGAATCTTCCTGCCGAAGCTGACTGAGGCTGCAAGGCAGAGGCCAGCAGAGGTTGGTGGATGAAGCCAGGGGACATTAGCCTCCTGAAACCAGCTGGCGGAAGCTTGGTGGATATCGGTGGACGGAAGCCCATGTGTGTGTGTGAATGGCTGGTGGAGTGAAGGTATGTGTGTGTCGGGAGTGGCTGGTGTAAATGGGCTGGCTGGCATTCCATGGAGATGTCACCAGGGCATGTGTGTGACCCAAGCATTTGGGAGCTGGCGGAGGCTGGCTTCAGAAGTTGAGTGGAAGAGATGAATGGGTGGATATTCCTGGTGGAAGCCAGTGGATGTTGGCAGGTGGAACTTCGTGATGAAGTTGCCAGAACATTGGTTGGTGGATACGCCTGGGTTGAACCCGGTTGATGGCAGTGGACGAGCTCGTCCCTTAGTTGTTTTTCTCTCTCTTTCTCTTGCAGGGCCTGATGCATCCTCTTCCCCAGGCTGATTTGAGGGACCAGAAGGCAAACATCCTGCTGGAGCTGAACCAGGCCATTGTCTCTGCTGAGGATACCCATTTAGCCTCTTTTCCAAAACCAATAAAAGAATTTTCCGATACGGTTTCAAAGTGTTGTCTTGTTTGTCAGGGGCTGTCACGGGATTATCTTCCCCACCCCTCATTATATCTGGGGCCTGATGCCTGGGGTGGGTCTTTGTGAAGTCATGGTGTGGGGCCTTGTGATGTCACAGGAATTGGGAACATATTTCTCCATGCATGTGTGAGGGAGTGAGCTAGGCATTGTGGGTTCCCTGTCTGAGCTCCTAAGCAAGTATATTATGTGTCATGTTGGACAGACACAGGAAACCAATGAGCTCTGGTGCCATTCAGAGACGGTTGCAGTTGGGTACCCAAACACTATGGCCACCCCATAACAATAAATGAGACTCGCTCCTTCTCTTCCACCACTGCTCTTCACATTTGTTTGCCTGGCCTGGAGATTCAGGGGAGCCCAGCCATTTCCTGGCACAGCAGCTCATTCTCTGAGACCTGGCAAGCCTCATCTTCATCATCAACACCATGAGCACTCCATGGACAGCTCCTTGCAGAGTACAAGTGGGGAAAAAATATGCCACTTCGAAGAAGCTTCCAGTCGAACCTCTCACGCCAGTGCCACACCCAAGGAAATGGAGATAGGCAATGATTTGGAGATGTGCGTAGATTAAAATTCATGTGGATCTATGCCATGGATAGATGGCAAAAATACACAGGTACTGCAAAATCTGCTGCTTGAGGGCAGTGGCTGCCTCTGAGTGCCTAGTGCAGTGATGGTGAACCTTTTTTGAGCCCGAGTGCCCAAACTGCAACACAAAATCAACTTATTTATTTCAAAGTGACAATGCTGCAATTAAAACCCCAATGCTAAAGTTTTAGTTTAGAAAAAACAACTGCTCCTGTACTGCAAGAGTTAAATGCTTGATATCCCCCCTCCATGGGCAGTATTAACAAATAAATACTTACTGGTCCTCCAATCCCCCATTGGGCTAGACCGGTAATGGTCGCCATTGCACCCCTCCACTAGACCACTGCACCAGCAGAGGGGATTGCTGAAATCCAGGATTGGAGGATGGGTAAGTATTTCTCTATGGTGACTTATGGTTCATGTGCCCACAGAGAGGGCTCTGTGTGCTAGCTGTGGCATGCGTGCCATAGGTTTGCCATCACTGATCTAGTCTGTTCTTACATCCCCCCTTTTTTGCCTCTTTCCCTATGTCTTCCTGCCTCCTTTTGTAACACCTCTCTTGTTATATTTTAAGTAGTTCTAATAAATATATTTCTTTAATATGGCTTTTGGAGTTTGTTGCTGTTACATGCCATTAAGCTGGATGTGACACGTAGCAACTAATAGGGCTTTCAAAATAAGTTGGATGTTTAAGGAGTGGTTTTGCTATTTCCATTCCCCCAGTGAATTTCTATGGCTTAGCGGGGATTCAAACCTCCTGAGTCCTAGTCTATCACTCTGTCCACTACACCACACTGGGTATTTGGAGTTTAGAGTTTGTAGTCCAATCACCTGCTTGATGCATTCGATCAAAGTAAATCTGACAGATGGATGTCCATTTTTCTCTTGAATGCCACCAACAATGGAGGACTTACTACAATTGGTTCCATTGTTCTACTGCTCCAACAGTTAAGAAGTTTTTCTTGATATTCAACTGAAATCTGGTTTCTTGTAACTTGGAAATCAATGCTGCTGCATTAGGCGTTTTATAAGTCTGAAAGCATTTCAAGGTCCACATTATAGTGAGAGTGACTTTCTTCTCTGAACTAAGGAAAAAAAGGAAAGCACAACTCAGTCTAAATCATCAGAGCATAGACACTTTGCTTAAGTGTGTATTTCCAGATTATTAACAGAGTTGTAGCTGTAGGAATCTTAAAAGTGCTCTCTGATCTGACACTCTAAGATCAGTATGTGTTAGACACAGTAAAAAAAATTGTCTCCAGACAACAAAAGGAAGAAATAATAGTCCTGCTGTGCAGGTTCTCTTAGATGATGTATTATAGTCGGCTACTTCATGGAAGAACTCTCATTTTTTGTCTCAAAGCTATTGAGTTTCAGTGTTTTCTTTTGTGTCACTCAGATTCAGAATTACAACGTACAGTATTGCTTTGGAAGTTCTAGTGCTGTATCTGAGTTACTGTACATTCCATTCATTTTCTAAAATGGATGCAGGATATAAAAGTAAGACTGAAGGACATCTTGCAACCTATCTCTAGAGGTTTACTAGTCGAGTACAACAGATTAAGGCCTAATTAAATGAAACCCAAATATTTTAAAACCGTCAAGATAAATCTTATCCTTGATGGAAATTCTTCGAGTTAAAACAGGGTAGGGCTTTAAACAAAATGTGTTTGCAAGACAAGGGAACAGATGTACCTAGGGGAGTATACCATGCACGCAGCTGCTGAGCACAGCAGGTCTTCCACATATAATTAATAACAGCAAGAATTATGAAATACGGGCTTGTAATTTTCAAATTGTTAGTTTTGCCCCTCAGGCTCTCTAGGGTCACTGGAGCAAATGGCCTAATGATAGCAGCAAATCAAGAACTGAAATTTAAAGCTTCCACCAACAAACCCTTTCTCACCTATGCTGATCCCTGATAGCAGATATGATCCATTTATGGGATCACTGTGGTGGAGGGGATTGGTACAGTTCACATCTGGATTGTGGGTACCCCCCCAAAAAAAAACCTAAATTAGTGCACTGGTTATTGGTAGAAGTATCAACAGTGTGTATTAAAGTGGGAACTGAAAGCACTCCAAGAAACATGTACTGTGCTTAGCGGAAGTGGACTTGACCATGAAAGCTCACATTACAGCAGTCTTTCAGATGCCATAACCTTTTTTCTTTTGTCCTTTTCTTTTGTTTCTGGATAAAATACTAGCACCGATTAAGATGACTACCTATTCTAACACTACACTTAGAAAGATACTTCTAAGAAAAATTGATGTAGTGGCTTGCTGAAGCTGAAGCCATGTACAGTGATGTCCCACATGACGAGGATAATCCATTCCGTTAAAATCACTGTACAGCGAAATTGTCAAGCGAAAACAGTTTCCCCATTGGAATGCATTGAAAACCGGTTAATGCGTTCCAATGGGGAAATTACCTCCTCATCCAGCGAAGATCCTCCATAGGGCAGTCATTTTGCGAGCGCCTATCAGCTGTTTTTAATCACTGTCTTCCAAAGCAGGGGTCCAGAAAACAGCGGGAGTGTGAGGAGGAGAGTAAAGAAACAGCAAGTAGTGAGCCGTCCCCTCAGATAGTTATTGTGGAGTCAGAGATATCAGTGAAGCCAGGAATAAAAGAACAAGCAGAGGAGATAAAGGAAGGTCGCGCGGGCAGAGTAGAGAAAGCTCGAGAGGAGGAAAGGCGCGCGGGAGAAAGTCAGTTGAAACGGTTGAGAGAGGAAAGAGAAGGTGCGAGAAGCAAGGTGTACTGTGAAAGAGAGCAGATAGATGTTTTCCTAACTACCGAAGAGGGAGAGATCTCTAAAGAGGCGGAGAAGGTGTCTGTATTCAAAGAGAGAGAGTCTGGAAAGTCAATTGAAGATGTTCAAGCCTTCTCAGTTCCAGTAAAGAGATCTGCCCAAGCCCTGTTAGAAGGTGGAAGTGAGGAGGGGAAGACCGGCACGACAAGACCAATCATTCCCGGTCTGAGCCCCGAAGAATGGACCGTATTGGTCTTCCCGAAGAAGCGTGGTCCTGCTCGGATAGTGCATCACATTCCCCCAGAAGTGGAGAAGGAAATATCGAGAGAGGGGGATTGGGCCCGCCACCCTTGTTGCGGGACCCTGTGCGCTGTTCGCAACAGTTTTCTGAGACTACCCACGGAAGAGGAAGGGAAAACAAGAACCTACTACTAAAAGGGTTAGATGAAGATAAATCGTTATTATGGTTCTGGGAGAGTTCTCCTCCCTCATTGTCTGTTCATGGTTCAAATGTTAGTAACAAAGAAATGGCAAGTGATCTTATCAATAAAAATGTTTTGTTAAATACTTCTGAATCCTCCCTCGTGTCTCCAAGTAAGGAAAAGCCCCTTAAAGACAGAGAACCCACTCACAGGGAGGCCATTTTGTGAAGCTGACGATCAGCTGTAAAGACCGTCATTTTGCGATTAAACGGTCTGCAAAGCACGGACCAAGTCGTCGTCAAATGGAATTCCCCCATTGAAATGCCTGTTTTGCGAATCGCTATAGCAACTGCAAAAAGGCATCGTCATGCGGTTTCATCATTCTCTGGGGTCGTCATCATGCGGGGAACCACGGTATAGCTAAGCTTTAGGGCTCAAACTATCATCCTGCAATGGTTTTAATATGCCATTCATTTTATTCTTCCATGTACCTCAAGCAATTTGTTTCCAGTCTGGTTTTCTAAGGCAATAACAGACAGTAACCAAGTAACCAACCAAGATGTGTCTCCTCCCTTGTGATTTGAGGACATTTAAAGAATGAATACTCAAGGTTCTTCATTTGTTGGAGTATAAACAAAGGAATCAAAATTTGATGGTAAGATGGCAATCTGAGCACATGTAGGGGTAGCAAGCTGGGCATTCACACAAGGCACTGAGTTGAGAGGGCACCAAGAGGAGCTGCAGATGACAAGCTGAATTTAGTGCCTGTGGTTTTTTTAAAAAAACATACTGTTTGTTGTGAGCTAGGGTGGCAAAGCAAAAAGTGTCTCGAGCTTTATTTTTCAAAGTTCTATCGGTTTTTTGGATACTAACTATAAAAATGATCTTTTTTCAATCTGTGTTAAGTGTGTTTCTTTTTCAGTATCCAGTTTTATATCCTTTGCACTGGGGGGGAAGTCACTGGAACTATTTTACTTTAAGTCAGAGATCTTCAAACTTTTCAGCATGAGGTTCACATCATAGATTTTCCACATTTTCAAAGGACAAAGGAACATATGCACACCCATATGTCCACCCACCTGCATGCACTCCCCCACGCATACACAGCCATGCACGCAGGCTGAAGGGAACAGACCTGAGCCTACAACATTCGCTGGGCCAGATAAAAAGGCAAGGTAGGCTAGCTGTGGCCCGTGGGCTGTAGTTTCGAGACCCCTGCTTTAAGGCAACATTGATGAGTGCTTTCAGCTCTTTAAATACAGTGAACACTGCAAGCACTATACAAATGATAAAACAGAGCTGTAACTTGTAAGAAGTAAGTTGGATATCTTTTTTATTTATAATTTTTATGTATCATTTTTAAAGATAAAAATAGAAAGTTCTTGTTCATTTGCCAATCTGCTTAGTCTGAAATAGCAAATACCGGTCAAACTTGCCTTTTTTCTTTTCTTTTTTAATTTTTATTTTTTTAAAACATTCCTACATACAAACAAACCAAAAACCTATAAGAAAAAACAAAGAAATATATAAGACAGACACAACATATAAATGGGGAGGTATTTTCAATACATACTTATCCATTATATACTTCTGACTACAGTAGATCTGATACCCTATTTCCATACTATCTCATGTTACATATTCATATTAGATTTCGTATCTCTGTTTCAAAATATCTAAATTAGTATATTAACATTCTAAATTTGTAATAATTTTATAAATTCTTTCACCTGCATTACCATCTATCCAATAGATCCAATACTCATCATAAACATTCCTAATTCTATCTTTAAGATTGCTTATCCACCAATAAGATCTAAGCCAGAATGGTATATTCCTCAAAAAATCTCCATTTTTGCAGACAAAAAGATATTATATATCTGATCTTATCTATAAAAACACTATACATATTTGATCTCTATGTATGTACCTTAGAAACAAAAGCATCTAATGTTGTTATTCATTTCTGAAAATCATAAACTTGCCTTTGACTACTGTACTCCTTACTGTGAATTGAACTCTCACATGCCAACTGCCTTTCTTTACAGCACTTATGTGGGGTCACCTTGAAAATGGCATCAGTATGAGGGGTTTCCCTTTCCCTTTGATATTCACTTCTAAGTAACTGCTTTCCCACATATTTCTTCATGAGGGTGACATTGGTTACAAAGTTCATTTTAAGGCAATGAATAGCCTCACTTGCAATATTCTTGCAGATCAGGATGCTGTGCTATATTACAGCTGATACCAATAATCTGAAGCCCATAAACTAGTTTGCTAGGCACTTTGCTTCAGGATGAAGCCTTGCATCTGCTTGAAGTGACTCCTCTCCTTCTGTCAGAGAATCATAAATGTCTTTTGCTTTTTCTGAATAGGCTTCACTTGACCATTGCAACTAGCCCAAGAAAAGCCACACAGTAGCTTTTGGGTGAGATTGTGTGAACTGTCTTGATAATATCCACCACTGTTGAATACAGGCAAAGAATAGCACAAATATTCCAAGTACGCAGTATGCCAAGAAGGGTTTATATATTCCTTTCATGATGAGGCTAGATTTGAAACTACCAGACTGCAAAAATGATAGCCAGCAGTTGTGAACTAAGCTAATTTGATCAGCATTACGTAATTTTGTTTAGACTCCCTTTCTGGTGTCTTTTCATACCGAGGCATCATTATAAATGCTGGGCGTCCCACATTATAACTGCCATAGGTGCCATAAATCATCTGGGTGGCGCTCTAGAGTTGAAGATGGGGGGCACCAAAGGCAGCCTACACCCAGGTTGCGATTTATCACAAAGCCAGGCCTGAGTGGAGGACAAGGCTGTTATTTCACTAATCATGACAACTATACTGTATACTACCTCCTATATCAAAAGCCAAATGCCTCTGTATATGAAATTGTGAATGACTCAAGAAGGAGAGTGCTGTTACACTCATTTCTTGCTTGTGGGAACCCTGTAGGGCAGTGATTTGCCACTGTGTGAACAGAATTAGACTAGATAGGGCTTTGATCTTATCCTACAGGATTCTTGTGTTCTTATATACTTCCTGAGGGAAGCAGTCTATTAATCTTCAAAGGTAGATGAAAACTTCCCTTTTCCAAAAGATGCTTGGCGTGGTGAAAAAGGTAGTCGTGTTTCTTTGTTATTAATGTTTTTTTGTTGCGGTTACAGTGAGAGCTTTTCCAGAAAAGAATGCATGGGAAATTCAGAATATTATCTGAAAACAGATAAATACTAAATGACCCTACATAAGTACCAGGTCAGAATGTCTGACACCTAAACATCTACAAAACTTTATAGACCTCTAGGAAAATTTGTATTTCTGCCATACATCAAAGGGGTCATGGACCGCATCGGGAAACTTTTGAAAAAACACAACCTACAAACAGGATTCAGACCCACCACAAAAATACAACAAATGTTACGGTCAGCAAAGGACAGAAGGGACCCCCTCACCACCGCAGGAGTATACCGTATACCTTGCAGTTGTAGACAGGTACATACTGGAACCACAAAATGCAGCATTCACACCAGAATCAAAGAACATGAGAGACACTGCAGACTAAAACAACCAGAAAATCAGCAGTAGCTGAAACAAGCTGGACATGAAATTCTATTTCAAAATACTGAAGTACTGGACAACACCGGCAATCGTTATGTCAGACTGCACAGGGAAGCCATTGAAATCCATAAACATCAACAAAACTTCAACCAAAGAGAAGAAGGCCTAAAACTAAATAAGGCCTGGCTCCCAATACTGACAAATACAGCCTGCAAAAGGTCAGTGAACTCTACCCAGCCACAGGGACCAGGGATCATTGCACAAAAAAAGACTAGCTAACAACACCCATCAATCACAGTGACAGATAATATCTCTCCCTTATCACTAGCAAAACACGCTGATCACCCTATCTCCTGAAAAGGATAAAAGCTATTCCCACAGCTAATAATACTCAACTGTCCAACAAAATAGCAACAGAACATGGACAGAGTTCCTACTCCAGTCCTCTGAAGATGCCAGCCACAGAGACTAGCAAAATGTCAGGAAGAACAACCTTCAGAACATGGCCAAAGAGCCCAAAAAATCCACAACAACCATCAGATCCTAGCCGTGAAAGCCTTTGAGAATACAATCTTGTTGAATCTTAAAGATTAATAAATTATGGAGGAGGCTGGACTTTTTGCAGTGCTGCCAGCAGCTCCCAGAGAAGCTCCCGGGGAAAGCTGAAATTGCCTGGTCTGGGGGTCCTTCAGAAAATGAAGAACCTAAGGGGAGACTAGGAGAAGTCTCCCTGAAGCAGTTGGTGAGCAACAGAGGGGGAGGAAGCCAGGCAGCAACCTGGTATTTCACCCATCTGAAGAAATCACCTCGAGCACAGATTGGATGCAGGAGCCATCTTGGCAGTAGAGCTATGAGTAACCCACCCCTCATGGAGGAGAGGAGAACAAAGAGATGCCATGTTGAAAACTGACAACAATAAAGTAAGTCGAAGCCTTTGATTTATGAACAGCCCCATAAAGTGGAAAGAGAAACTATTGTGCAGAATATTTGGCTGAAAGAAGGGAAGAGGCGGCTAGTTTGCTTACCAGTCCTACTGCCTCGGAAAGCGAAACTAACTTGTAGCCTGCAGGCTGGTCAAGGCCAAACATCTGAGTGACCTGGAAATATTCCCTGGGTGACATAATATAAGCATGGACTGGACTTAAAGTTGTTATCAGTAAGGAAAACATATTGAAGGAAAATATAACATTATGCTGCCAAATTTATCAACAGTATAGAGAGAGCTCCATCTAAACTTTGGAACTATACAATATCCTTGGGGAGGGGGAGATCCCCCTCAGAGGCTACAGCTGTAAAGGGGTGTGTTGCACACTGGGAGAAGCTAACTCATTTCAAGGGGGGAGAGACATTGTCATCGAGAGCGGACTGTGGATGTGATCCGTGACCTCACTTGGTTGAGGGGCACGTATCCTGGCATGTGCATTGTTCGGTCGACGATCATCCCTTGCCTGTTTTGGAGGGATGTGAGACATTTTTTACCCGTAAACACTGCCCGACAGCGTGTTAACAGGGAAATCTGCAGAGCTCCTTGCAGAGGCCTAGGATTGGTGATTTGTCATCAGAGGATCCATTTGGATAGGACAGAATTTTTCCATTCGGATGGTGTACATCTTTCCAAATGAGATTAGGATGTCTTCTTGGAAGACATCAAGGGGGGGGGGCTGCTTTTGGAGCTTGATCAGCTTGATGGTGGGCATGGGACTTAGCATGGCTAGTCCCAGTGTTGTGGTGGTTAGTGCGGATTAAACAGGCATTTGAAGAGGGGAAGTCAAATTGTAATAACAGGTAATTATAGCTTGTCTGAACTCCCAGCACTGCAGATTGTGCAATTACAGTGCTTGGGGGTAAAGATGCGCTGGGGGCACCCAGACCATCAGGCAGAGCACAGAGTGTGGCATGAGATCCAGGGTGGTCAAATTTGGGTCAGCAGAGTTTCCCACTGTCTTCAAGACTGGGAGAACTGAGGTCAGGGACCAGCACATTGGTTTGTTAGAAGGGTCCTTTGACCCAGGTTAAAAACCTGAATCCGCACTATGACAGGACCCTCTTTGCCAAATGATTGGCAACAATGATTATACTCCAATAAAGTGTGGCCTGTGTTTAAGTGGACTTGACACTGCAAGGCGAACAAACAGGATTTGATGACAGTACATTTTAGGTTCTTCTCCCCCCCCCCCCCTTATTTTTCCCCACATCCCACTTTACCTTCTGTATTCCTTACTTTATCCCCAGCTTTAACAACAACAACAACAACAACAACAACAACAACAACAACAACAACAACAACAACAACAACAACAACAACAACAACAACAACAACAAAATCTGGTTTGGCATGTTTTCATAGGTCAGCTGATACCAAATAGTTCGGTCTTTATGATGCCATAAGACTCTTCGTTATGCTTGTTGCAACAATCTCACATAGCTACACTTCTCCCCAAGTACTGAACAGTACTTGGTTTTTTAAAAAGGGCAGTGCTAGAATTCAACATACTCAGATACCTCATTTTATGCTTCTTTCTTTCATTCTGTCTTTAGTCTGAGTCTCATTCTCCTCTTTTAAAGAAAAAAAAACATTATTTTATTATTATTCCATATACCTGGATTGTTCCAGCATGGAAAGCCAGGTCATTTCTGAGCCCTATCTCAAATTAAATCCTCGTGGTAAATTACTGATTGTCTAATGATAATTACCAATTTTATTCTAGAAGCTTCAGTTGTTATTGAGTCTACTAAACCCCTTATTAGCCCCTCAAGGATAGCAAAGGCATTGGATTACTGCTTCCTATCAGGAACTTTCAGCAGCTTGCATCAATGAACTAATTAACTGACTCATTATGGGAGGGAAAAAACACAGGATCTTCAACTGGACTGTGCAACTTTGACCTTTACATTAAATCTCAAATTCTCTTTGAAGAGGTGAAACACAAAGCAATGACAATCAAAACCCAAACTGATGTACATGGCAATTTGGGATATTCCATCAATGCAACACCTGGATGATATCCTGATTTATGTTCACAAAACAGACTATAAATGGTAGGGCCACCAACAGAAAAAAAATGAGAGCAGGATTGTATATATATATATATACAAAAAAAATGTAATAATTATATATTTTCCACATTCCTCAGTAGGGTTTCAGCCAGTTACTCTTGGATCCTAATCTCAATTTGGTACAAGACTGCAAATGCTGAAAAAATATTTTGATAAAGTGCACAGAAGTTAAATCTGGATCTTGAGATGGAATACTTTTTAAACTCTTCATCATTTTATCACATGCAAGAAGTGTCATTGAAAGATGCATAATAAAAGAAAGGCTATACTGTAGATCAAACCTCACAGCCTAGAATCCAGTAAGGGAAACCTTCCATTGAGTAGTATGGAACACTTTCTAATACAGTGGGGTCTCGTCTTACGAACGGCTCAACATACGAACGTTTCGACTTACGAACCACTCTCATAGGAATATATGGACTCGACTTACGAACTTAGATTTGAGTTACGAACTCTTTTTTCCCCCCTTTTTTAAAGCTAAGTCATCTTAGGTTAAAAGGAAAAAAGAAAAAATATCCCCCTCTAGTGGCAGAAGGCGGAATAGCAGCTTCCCATTAGTTTCTATGGACGAAAAGAGTAGATACGGATTAAATGGTTTTCAATGCATTCCTATGGGAAATGCAGATTTGACTTAAGAACTTTTCGACCTGAGAACTGCCTTCCAATACGGATTAAGTTCGTAAGTCGAGACCCCACTGTATGTGTTTCTGCAAATTCACCAAGCTAAGCTAATTTTCTAGGTTTCATGTTATGTCACAGTCACAACTAAATCAATATGTTGCTCTTATGTAGAGCTTGCTTGCTTGCTTGCTTGCTTGCTTGCTTGCTTGCTTGCTTGCTTGCTTTCTTGCACTAGCCTACCAGCATAGAACACATATTTCACTAGATAAAGAGAATGATCAATGGCTGCACTGCTTCCTCGGAAGGACTTGAAGGATGCTAGAGGTGAGAGACATTAACATTTTTAGACTGCAGGTATTTCAGCAACCCTTTACATAGGTGAGATGAACTCAGGGATTGCATTCCACTAAATGTAAATACTTGACACAAGGCCATTTCGCCAAGAGGCACGAAAAGAAATTCTACTGTGTTGGAGGACAGAAGCAAAATCAACACTGACCTCAGCCATCACCATTCCTGACATTGTTCTGAAGAGTTTTCATTCCATTTCTGTCACTTTCAGAAATACAATGGAGAAAGACTTTCAGCACTCAGAATAGGCTCACCAGATTTCCTCCTGTCATCACATATGGGACAACTGGTATCAATGGGCTTTTTCTGTGTATCTACATGTGAACTTCCCCAGGGCCCTTCAGAGAGTTCCTACCCTTCCTTTAAACTGCAGCCTTCCACCCAGGAGTCACAAGAAAAGTCGATTTATTATAGCATCTGTGTGCTCCGGCTTTATGGGTAGACTTAAACCCAAAGTAGAACAGCTACAGACTAGTCACCACCCCCTTACCTCAAAGAAGTAGTAGCTCTAGTGCCTTGACTAAGTGGCTCAAAGCAAGATACAGTAAGTTACAGAGAAAATCCTCTTGGGTGAACCCAGAGCTAGTGTACTTTAAACATAGAACTGGATTTGTGTACAAAAGTCGTCAAAATGTTTACTGTCCTAGAACCTTTGGTGTCACAGACTGCAGTTCATGCAGTTAGACCTTAATGGTGTTTTCCTAGTTAATCCCAGTAGAAGAGTCCCAGCACCATACTTGATTGGACTGCTATAGAGATGTTTTCTTGTGAAACTGATACTGGGTCCAGATCTGCTCTGTGGTGTTGGCACAGGTGAAACAAACATCACACTTGGTTGCCTTCTCTAGAAGAGAGGAGCACAGGGTCTGAGTGTCACAAAAGATCAAAGCAGACTTAATTCCCAGCTTAGATTCCTTGGTATTCCAGCCATGACCCTAGGAGAGTCGAAGCATGTTTGAATCCAATAAGGGTCAGGTATTTCATAGTTTATTATCTGAAATGCCTGAAGCTCAGAGGATATATGTAAGGACTGACAACCTGCACAGCTGAATTCCAAAGCATGGCAAAGGGTTTTTTTTTAAGCTTTGAGCTGGCAGGAAAACTCTTTGTATACATTGCAATGGTAATTTAGCAGTTCATTGAAGCTATCCCATTGGGGGGTGAAACTATCTTCTTGCTTAAGAAAATTGAAAATTGGCTATTTGATCTGTTGCAATATCACAACTTTAACATATGTATTTGTTTGAAGTCTTTCAGTCCCTGGTCACACAAGGGAAATGTTATTTACTCCAACAATTTTGTTGGGTTTTTTTTTTCCAGATCACACAACGCAGAGTCAAGACCAAGACTTTTTCCCGGCAAGCGGTGTAGTTGTGGAACATTTCCCCATCCCCAGGAGGGTTGTGCTATTTTGTACCTTTGTTGTACCACTCCATTCCTTACTGGGATTGCTTGTGTGAACGACCTGCCCCATTTCTTCTCAGATTTGAAGTTATTACTGCAAGATGCACATTATTATTATTTTTTAAATTGTGCCTGGTGCATCAATATATTGGTAAAAGTATTGTCAGGGGAGTGGTGCTGCCATTACATTACTGGAGAGCAATTTTATTTTCCTTTCCTGTGGGAAGATACGTTGAAACATTGGTACGCCAATGTCGTGGGGGGGGGGAATCGCCAGTACTGATGTGTGGATATTTGAAGTCGATTGGGTGCAATGCATTTCTGCAGGAGCAGCCAGTGCAACAGAGGGACACTTTCCTAAGCACAATCCCCTTCCTGATCAATGATCCCTCTAATTTCCACCTCCCATGTGCAAGTCCCCCGTGTGGGGTTCCATTGAAACAGGAATGAAAGAGGCTGGAAATGATAGCTGTAAATTATAGCTGTGGGTACACAATGGAGGAGGAAAGCTGTCGGGGGCGGGGGAGTCAAGCATGCTCACATAGTCACGCACCTTACAGGGAGACTTGTTTTTTGATATATTCGCGTATCAAGAAATATTACTTTTTAAAAAATGTATATATAAATCAAGAGGGTAAATTGGCCCTTGAAGCAAGAGGGAAAATAAACCGGTACCATAGTGTAGCTAGCCATCATGATTCAAATAGGAGGAAATAATTCATCCCTGGATATAAACCACATGGCCACAATTCAGTACAACAGAGATATAGAAAGTATTGGAAGAACTAGAAAACATTTCCCTTGTGTGACCAGGGCTTCAGTGTATTTAATATCCTGAAAAAAACAAGAACTGAGTTCCCATGTTGTAATTTCTTGTTGTTATGACTCCATAGTGATAGAGTACTCTCTACATGGTTTACAACATAATTATACAATAATTGCCCCACATTAATTATTACACAATAATTATGGACATAGTTTTACATTATAAGTAAGGCTGGTCACTGGACATGGGAGAGGGGGTTGTCAGTCCTGGATTAAACAGGGAGATACTAACAATGTACACTATTGGATTTTGGTCAATTTGAGAAGAGTTGAAGTAGCACCCATGCAATTTCCCCTGTTTAACTATCACAAAGGGGCATAAGCCCACTGTACCTGTGGGTTTTTCAAACTATATTGAACTCTGCGTACTTATGTTAACCAATGTGTCTCATGGTGCAGTGGTTAAACCTCTGTACTGCAGCCAAAACTGTGCTTACGACCTGGGGTTCAATCCCAGGTAGTTGGCTCAAGGTTGACTCAGCCTTCTATCCTTCTCAGGTGAGTAAAATGAGTACCCAGCTTGCGGGGAGGGGGGGAGAGAGAATGTGTAGCCTGCATAATTAACTTGTAAACCACCCAGAGAGTGCTTGAAGCACTATGAGGCGGTATATAAGAAGCACCCTTTGCTGTGTTAAGAGCAAAAAAAGTTCAATCAATCAATCAATCAATCTTTATTTGCGGCCTCTGACCCATTAAAATACATACATGTAATATTTAAAATAAATGGAAGCAATTAAAACATTTCAAGATAACTAAAACGGTATACATTGATAAAATAGATTACCCATACATTATTAATTTTTTTAATGATGGAGTTAGGTAGAGGTCAAGATTGTTTTTCGTATTCTTTGGGCAGAGAGAAGGAATTTGGCCACTGATTCAGTGGTTATCTTGTTGGTGTCACTTAATAAATATTTTGTATACCAAATCAGAGTCCTACCAGGGAAGACATTCATTATGGGCTTGAAGAATTTGATATGCTCATTTCTGTAACAATTACACTAAAAAAGGACATGCTTCAGAGTTTCAATTTCTCTATCCTTACAAGGACACAATCTTTTGCAAAAAAAAAAGTTAAATCTTTTTTTTAAAAAAAGCTACATGCTTATTCAAGTCCATGTGCAATTTAATCGTAATATTCCTATGGATGACACACCACTGGTGTGGATGTTTTGATCTACAGCCTGATCTTGGAATCATGCTCTTTTGGCGTCTTGTAAATTTGGCAGGCTAAAATGGATGATTTTACAATTCATGCTAACTACAGAATTGCAACAAAACAGAAGCATATTTTTAGAAGTATCAGCAAGTGTGGTCTCTGCCAGAAGAGGGGGGACAGCACAAACAAAGAGGCTATAGAGCTGAATAAAAATTGCATATGCCAATTTGCTCATTAGGACTAAAACTTTTAAACATATTTGCTTTAATTTAAACAGAAATAGAGTACATTGCACCATAGAGGAAAAGACTGTGAACGGATGTCCTAGGCAGCTACTCCATTCATGCAGTGGCTTGCTGATGAGCATCTTCGACTCCTGCACTCTCATCTGGAGTTTCTTTATCTTTTGGGTTTACTTGGACTGGATAGCCCTTCAAATACTGTTGTAATAACTTTAAATAACAATGTCTCCTTCACAGTCCCTTAAATACTCTCTGGATCAGGTAGAACCATGGATGGTATTTAGAGTGACTAAACAAATTGGAGTGGGGTGAGGATAAGACAATTTTTTCAGCAACTTAGTTCCCCCACCTTTTCTGCACTAAATATATGATTTAAGTGATTAACCATATCATTATGGGATGTAGAATACGTTGTTGTTGTTGTTGTTTAGTCCTTAAGTCATGTCTGACTCTTCGTGACCCATTGGACCAGAGCACGCCAGGCCCTCCTGTCTTCCACTGCCTCCCGGAGTTTGGTCAAATTCATGTTGGTAGCTTTGACAACACTGTCCAACAATCTCATCCTCTGTCGTCCCCTTCTCTTCTCGCCTTCACACTTTCCCAACATCAGGATCTTTTCCAGGGAGTCTTCTCTTCTCATCAGATGGCCAAAGTACTGGAGCCTCAGCTTCAGGATCTGTCCTTCCAGTGAGCACTCAGGGTTGATTTCCTTCAAAATGGATAGGTTTGTTCTCTTTGCAGTCCAGGGGACTCTCAAGAGTCTCCTCCAGCACCACAGTTCAAAAGCATAAATTCTTTGGCGGTCAGCCTTCTTTTACTTCAAGCAGTATTGTTTGCAATACTGCTTGATGATTTAATAATTGTAGATAGATAGATAGATAGATAGATAGATAGATAGATAGATAGATAGATAGATAGATAGATAGATAGATTGATTGATTGATTGATTGATTGATTGATTGATTGATTGATTGATTGATTGATTGATTGATTGATTGATTGATTGATTGATTGATTGATTTTCCTAGAAATGTACATTTACGGTAGCACCACTTCAATATTGAAGAGTTATAAGGTTTAAAGTCCTATTTAGGCACTCCCCCTTGAAGCATATTGAGCTCAGAGGATAATGGGGATACCCTTAGACTTAATTCTGGTTTTATACAAGCAAGTTTATTTTGTCATTAAATTCTACAGTTTAAACATTCTCTTCATGATAAAATCAAATGTAAAATTATAAACATTCCAAAGGAATATGGATATTGTGCTCAAGGACTAAGAAAAACCTTGAATGTGGAAAAGCTGGCCTCTATGTGAAAACACTGAAATATGGCCCATCATTTGTGGGCCATACATGGCCTGGAAGCTGAAGCAAGCAGCTCAGTTTATAATGAGATAGATCCTAGTCTATTCCTATTTAGAGTAGTGTATTTTAAATCAACAGAACATGTTAGCTGATATCAGTGAGCATCGGCTAAACATAACTAAGAGTCAAACTGTATGTTACAGATAAATCTGTCAGTTCAGTTGAAACCACTTTAGTGACCAAGAGATGCCACCAAGGTAGTCTTTTGTGTTTCAGATGTCAAACTTACAAAAGGAAAAATGGGCTTACAGCCTGAAGATCAGTCACAAAGGTGCACTAAGTTGCACATTAAGAAAAGTGTCAAGGAAAATTACAGGCCTGAGCAGAATGGAGTGTATTAATGAGAATCCATAATGATCAGGTACGTTAAAGCTGAGTCAGGATGACTCAGCAGAGCTGATGCAACTCAGGGATGATGCAACTCAGGGATGATGCAATTTGTGATTTGATTGGTCCTGTATATGTATATATGTGTTAGTTGTACAGTCAGTTGTATCTTCTTCCTGCTTGAAGATCACTTCTACATGTTATGCTGCCAGACTGCTGTAAATACTGATGTAAATACACGTTGCTGAAGGAAATGCTGCTGGACTGTGTGTGAGTTATTT
Organism: Pogona vitticeps; assembly: GCF_051106095.1. NCBI lineage: Eukaryota > Metazoa > Chordata > Lepidosauria > Squamata > Agamidae > Pogona > Pogona vitticeps. The sequence continues at coordinate 65,582,565 of NC_135783.1, read as the reverse complement.
CTGGACTGCCTGGACTGCGAATTACTCTGCTAAAACTGCGTTTTGCATTAAAAAACGCTGACAAAAAGTAAGAAAAGCTGCCATGGCAATCATAATATCTGCTGTTCAAGAATCCTCTCTTTTGGTAAAAGATTTCCTGCAACCTATAGTTTGGTCCTCTGTCTCGATCTCACACAATACTCATGTTGTTTTATTTGTGAGCAAAAACAACTATTGTCTTAAATTCCCGTGCTGAATTTAAAACAAAAACAAAAACGCACATATATAAACACATAATGTGAGTTTTAACACATCAGCATGCCATTTCGACTTGTCAAATGGAAGGAAATATTTAGAATGACCTAAGCATCAACAGTTTAGTCAGTTTTTTAAAAAAAAAGTTTGTATCTTAAGCCAATACATGCCCTCCGATCACCTCCATACAGGCAGCAGAGGTAATTGAACATCTGCTAGAGTTTGGCCCCACCGTTAATTTTAATTGGGTTTTCTCTCTCTCTGCACCTGAATTAATTGCGGGTATTTGGTCTAAACACTGTTTTAAACATTTCTGATGGCTCTGGCACATCCCTTTATGAGGCACCAGATGTGCAGGTCCTGAAATAGCTGCTATCAGCCTCTACCCACAGGGAAAAATGGTGGGCACCGCTAGCTTGGGATTTTACAAGAAAGAAGGATAAAGAAGAAACTGGTTGTATTGCGAATGTGCATACATCTATCACCCCCCCCCATTACAATGGAGGGGGGGATGTGTTACCGAATAAATTTTTCCCCAAGTACTGTCGCTCAGTGTTACATTTGACTTTTCTTTTCTCATTTCTTGGCCAAATATCCCTAACACGATGAAAGCCTCCCAAAGGTTAGCACTGTGTTTTCACAACCTGGGAGCATTTCAACCTATGAAGTTCAGGACACCGGTGATTTAGCAGGAAGCCCTGGCAATCAGCTAAAGCAAAGCTGCTTTCCCAGCTTCTGTGGCCTCTCCTTGTGGATCTGTGCATTAGAAGTCTCTCAAGAACAGTGTCTATAACATTCTAACCCCTGGGAGAAATAATAAAGAGAGGAGAGTTATGGACCAGCTGTCCTCCTTACAGTTTACATTCCCTGGGGGAGGACACAAAACTGGATACACAATGTGTCATTATTGGGCTTTCTCTAGCTTGCTATGACTGCAGGATGCTTCAGATCCAAAAGGGGCTCAGATGAGAAGACTCACTTTGCATTGTTCATCTGATGTGTAGACCAACTGTGCGATACAGTGGTGCCTCACTTAGCGATGTTAATTTGTGCAGAAAAAATCACTGCTAAGCGATAACATTGCTAAGCGAAAATAAAAAGCCCATAGAAACACATAAAAACGTGATTAATGTGTTCCTATGGACTTAAAACTCACCTTCAAGCGAAGATCCTCCATAGCGCTGCTATTTTCGGTGCCTCTAAAGTGAGGAATCTGTGGATGAAAACAGCGGGCAGCCATATTGTTTACCCAGTGGCCATTTTGAAACCGCCGATCAGCTGGCCGAAAATGGGGGCTTTGCGATGATCGCTTCCCTGCGATAATCGCAAAGCGAAATTTCCCCATAGGGAACATCACAAAGCGATCGCTTTTGCGATCGCAAAAACAGCGTCGCTAAGCGATTTCATCGCTATACGGAGCGATCGCTATGTGAGGCACCACTGTACTTAGGCATTTGCTGCCTATGTTCTTTTGAGTCCTTGAAATAAGAGATAGTGTATCATGGTTTAACTCTATTTATTTAATTATTTTTATGACACTTTCTTTTTAAAAAATCAGAGTTGTTTGCAACACCACAAAACTCTATCCATCACACAGTGGACTGAATACATACAGTATTTGTGTGATGAATACTTTTTAAACAGAATCCTCAAGGACTTTGTCTGGAAGATCTTTTGAAATTTAAAACCAGTATTATTTTGCTAATCCCAACTGGAATAAATTCACTGGTTGAAATCCTGTTGCGCAGCTTTACATCATGTGAGGCTGATGACATCATCAACCATAGTGTTTTTTGGAAATTAGAAATCTCTGAGACCCACCCCCATCAAATTTTCCAAGGCTTCCTTGGATTCCCCTTTCATTGTCAGGAACAGGATATATAGCTTGGTGTTCAGCACATCTTGTTGTGATATATTCCATGTCCCCCATTTTTTCATGATCTCTTTCTCCTACATGCTATAGTTGGACTGCACCATCTTTTTAAAAATTTTGCTCATCTTTTTTTTAGGTTACATTTTATTTCGAAAGAAAAGACAATCCATCATGTTACAGGTAATAAATACAAAGCTTAAGATAGTAAACTGTCTTCTTACCTGTTATACAATTTAACTTTTGACCAATTGCTATTCACCACAATTCTCAAAATCACATTTACACCATTTCCCATTTCATCTTAAAGAAATATCGACCAACAATCTAAATGCTCCAAATTGTTTTCCAAACCATGTGTCTCGAGATTTATTTTATTGGCATATTTTAATAAAGGCTTCCAATTTTCAGTAAATTGACTGTGCCTTATTTCTCCTGTATATAGTCTAACTTTATTAGTCAATGTTTTCCATCACCATTGTATGCCATATCTTATTCGTAGATGTTTGTAATGAGAGATCTTGAGTGTTTTTCCAATTTCTAGTGATCTCAGATCTTGTGGTGCCTATAAGATTTGCAACTAATTCTTTATTTTCAAGTTTTTCATTTCCTTTGTAAATAATGAAAATAAAAATAATGTTTCATTCATATCTATTTTTTGATTTGTCAGTGTCTCTATAAAAATTTTGCTCAACTGAAAGAAAAATAACTGTATTTGCTTGTCCATGTACAACTTGCAGTAGTATGCAATACTGAACTTTTTAGATTTTCATTTTTCATGTTTTCATTTCATCTTCACTCATTCTATTCGATTCCTATTTTATAGTACATTATTATGTCTATGTTATTAGCATCCAATTGAAATTTCTTGGGTATAAGATATAGACTAAAAGCATTTTGATTGTTAACATCTGCATTAAGTGCAATGGCACAAATTGCAGTGGCCTAGCATGTGATGAAGGACAGAAACAGCATCTTGTTAGCTGGCAGTAATTCACCACTCCAATCAATGCCAGTGCTCTTATGCAGGCGTAACTTACCAATAGGATTCTAGTATACTGTCATAAAAGTTTTTCATGAAAAACATTTGCTATACTTTAGCTAGCTGGATAACTCAGTGGTTTAGGTATCTGGCTGCAGATCCAGAGGTTGGGAGTTCAAATCTCCACTGTGCTTCCTTCCTGTGAGTACAGCCAGCCTGTGTGGCCTTGGGGAAGCTGTACAGCCCCGAGATGCTCCCAGAAGAAGGGAATGGTAAGCCACGTCTGAGTATTCTCTACCCAGAAAACCCTGAAAAAGGTCACCATAACTCTGAATTGACTTGAAGGCACATGATGATGAAGATGATGTATTTGCGTCTCAACAGCCTCCTCCATATTGCACTTGCAATTTCAGTATTCTATAAGGAATATGATTTTTGAAAGCCACATTTATGACCAGAGCACAGGTTGCTGTCCTCTGAAGATGCCGGCCACAGAGACTGGCGAAACGTCAGGAAGAACAACCTTCAGAACACAGCCAAAGAGCCTTGAAAACCCAGAACAACCACCACATTTATTTCCTGGTAATAGCGATAAAGAGTTTGGACATGTGGTTGTGTAGGGAGGAAAATACCACCTTATGCTTGCTTTGAACTGGCTAAATCTTCCATCTAGGTGGAGGATTACCTCTTCTACCTTATGTTTTTCTCTTCAGCAGTGCAGAGGAAGTTGCAGTTGTAGTCAAATTAAATTGATGCCTGTGCACTTCCTCTAACTCTTTGTTTTGCTGCTACTTTCCCATCCCAAACAAAGCTCCAGTCCAAGGAGCAGAGGAGGGGCAGGGATTTGCCTGCTTCTCTGGAAGGACAATTGATGTAACAGCAGCTGCTGTAACAAGCTTGGACAAACTATAGCGATCAACAAGATTTGGCCAACAAGTAGGCCAGCCTAGCCGAATTGGCCAACGGAACTATTGCAATGGCATTTGTAGGTCACAGAGATGAAATCTGAATTTCTACTGAAAGAATCTGAACCCATCTCTGCTCACTAGGCTTCTTCTTACTCCCAGAGCTACTTCATAATTGTATTGACAGAACATTGCAGGGCATGGTAGGGACCATTGCAGGGTATGGCAGGGAACAATTTGCACTAAAAGGGGTGTATTTCCATGAGGAGTATAGTGGGGGAAACTCCCTGGATTTTTTTAAAACTGCTTTTTACATGCTCTCACTTCTGCTGATCTTCCTTCCAATTCGAGGCTGATATATCTTAGGGTTTCTGATAGCACTTCTTTTTTCTTCTCAAGCTTTCTGTCATCATCTTCAAGAGATGACATCTTGTGTCTGTTCCTAGAGATGAGAGCAGCCACCTTTGTTTAGTTAGAAATAGGATTCCTGTCATCATTCCTCTTACAGTGCATTTCCTACTATAAATAACAACTCTTCTATTTTCTTAAATAAGAAGTCTGGATGTGATGACTTTCCAAGGTAAAATGCACTCCACTAACTATTCTGATATTTCAAAGGCCTGACCCTGCTATTTAACACAGTTGCAAACTTGCACTGTAAACAGTTTACACTAAAAAAGCATAATAATGAAAACATTGTCAAAAGATAACTTCAGTTTCCCATAAAGATTACAGCAGCAGAATAGTGAATGAATTGCATTAGGCTGTGCTCATCTTGAAGCAGCCCAGGCTTCTATGATGTGCAGGGGGAAAAATCTGTCTCAAACTGGAAGTTAATAAACATATTTGTGATTCAAACACAACTTTTTGTAAAGCTGAATGCTTTGTCTATAAAAAGTGAATTATCCAGGATGGTGGGCACCAAAGGTTTGAAAAGAATTTTAGGGTAGTTCACCACCGTTTCAGGCTAAAGTATTTGAATACAAAACCATGTTAACATCTTGAAATTCTACATGCACTTCTGTATACATTTGGATACCAATTTACACATAAGAATGGGTGTGACGTACACTCCATGTGCCTGTTTGTTTCTCTCAACCCAAGGGTCCACGCTGGCGATGTTCCTTCTTTTTCTCTCACTGCCACCAATGGATTTCTCTTATCCACACAGTAAAGAATTTTACTCTTACACTTGATGCCATCAACAAAAAAGGTTTGTTTGTTTGTTTGTTTGTTTGTTTGTTTGTTTGTTTGTTTGTTTATTTATTTATTTATTTATTTATTTATTTATTTATTTATTTATTTTACTGTATTTTATTTATATGCCGCCCACACTACCCAAAGGTCTCTGGGCATTTTTCAAACTTTTTTTCTGGAGGCTTGTGTCGTGCCATCTTCAGGCAAGTGGAGGCTTGCATCTGAGGCACAGTAGGAGGGGAAGAATTTGTTGGCGTGACTTGCGTGTGTGCGTGTTTACCTGGCAGGACTATATTATTCAATCAGTTTTCAAAAGTTTAGTTTGGGACTTGGGAGGCTTGCATCTCAGGCAAAGTGGGTGGGTGGGTGTAGCTGGATCAATCCGTTTATCTCCTTTTCCCTAAAATGAAATTGGTGTAACTTGTCTGTGTGTGCGTGTATCTGACTGAGCCTTGGCTGACAGGGCTTTTCTTTTTGGATTTTATTGGCTTTTCATTCAGCCACAGTCTGTCAGGGCAGGGAATTTTTACTAATTACATTATACTAGGGGGGGTTGTTTAGGTAGGGAAGTCACATTTTAGTAAAAGAGTTAGTCTACCATCCCATCATTAAAAACATAAAATTTGCACATTGCCTCCCTCCCTCCATTGTTTTATTAATTTTGTTGTTGTTTAGTCATTAAGTCATGCCTGACTCTTTGAGACCCCATGGACCAGAGCACGCCAGACCATCTAGTCTTCCACTGCCTCCCAGAGTTTGGTCAAATTCATGTTGGTCGCTTCAATGACACTGTCCAACCATCTCGTCCTCTGTTGTCCCCTTCTCCTCTTGCCTTCACACTTTCCCAACATCAGGGTCTTTTCCAGGGAGTCTTATCTTAGGGAAGGTTTCAGCAACCACACTATCTTGGTTGTCTGGGACATCCAGATCTTTCTGGTATAATTCCTCTGTATATTCTTGCCACCTCTTCTTGATGTCTTCTGCTTCTGTTAGGTCCCTACCATTTTTGTCCCTACCATTTTTGTCCTTTATCATGTCCATCTCTGCACAAAAATGTTCCTTTAATATCTCCAATTTTCTCTGGTTTTCTCTGGAACAGATCTCTGGTTTTTCCCTTTCTATTATTTTCCTCTATTTCTTGTCAATGTTCATTTAAGAAGGCCCTCTTGTCTCTCCTTGCTATTCTTTGGAAGTCTGCATTCAATTTTCTGTAACTTTCCTTATCTCCCTTGCATTTTGTTTCCCTTCTCTTCTCTGCTATTTGTAAGGCCCGCTGGACAGCCACTTTGCTTTCTTGCATTTCCTTTTCTTTGGGATGGTCTTTGTTGCTGCCTCCTATACAATGTTATGAGCCTGCATCCATAGCTCTTCAGGTACTTTGTCCACCAAATCTAGCTCCTTAAATCTCTTCTTCACTTCCACTGTGTATTCATAAGGGATTTGGTTTAGATTATACCTGAGGAGCCCAGTGGTTTTTCCTACTCTCTTCAGTTTAAGTTGAGTTTTGCTATAAGAAGCTGATGATCAGAGCCGCAACCAGCTCCAGGTCTTGATTTTGCTGACTGTATAGAGCTTCTCCATCTTTGGCTGCAGAGAACATAATCAATCTGATTTCGGTATTGCCCATCCGGTGATGTCCATGTGTAGAGTCGCCTCTTGTGTTGTTGGAAAAGAGTGTTTGTGATGACCAGCTTGTTCTCTTGACAAAATTCTATCAGCCTTTGCCCTGCTTCATTTTGAACTTCAAGGCCAAACTTCCCTGTTGTTCCTTTTATCCCTTGACTCCCTACTTTAGCATTCCAGTCCCCTATAATGACAAAAACATGTTTCTTTGGTGTCAGATCTAGAAGGTGTTGTATGTTTTCATAGAATTGGTCAATTTCAGCCTCTTCAGCATCGGTGGTTGGTGCATAAGCTTGGATTACTGTGATGCTGAAAGGTCTGCCTTGGATTCGTATTGAAATCATTCTATCATTTTTGAGATTGTATCCCAGTACAGCTTTTCCCACTCTTTTGTTGACTATGAGGTCTACTCCATTTCTTCTACGGGATTCTTGCCCACAATAGTAGATATGATAATCGTCTGAACTGAATTCACCCTTTTTCATCCATTTTAGTTCAGTTTGATGATGATGATGATGATGATTTATTTATTTGTTTGTTTGTTTGTTTGTTTGTTTGTTTGTTTGTTTGTTTGTTTGTTTGGTTTGGTTTGGTTTGGTTTGGTTTGGTTTGGTTTGGTTTGGTTTGGTAGGCAGGCAGTAGAAAATGAAGGGATTTCTTCATGGCCAATCCAAGGGGAAGAAGGTTGTGAAGCTACCTAGGCTAGGCAGTGACAGCATGTCCATGACCTCCATGTGTTCATCTACTACCACCACCACAACCACCACTGTTCCTCCTCCGGTGGCCTTAGAGACAGGCACAGAAGCACAGGTTCCAGAGGTGCCTAAAGAACTACCACTCCTCTTCCTAGAGGACTCTGAGGAGTTACTGGTTGTTTCTGAAGATCCCCAGTCTGATTTGGAACCAGTAACAGCAGAGCAGGCTTCACAGTTCCCCCCATCCCTGTCCCCAGAGTCATCTGTTCCCTCCTCCCAGACCAGCAGCACCCCTGGGACAGAGAGTTCTTCCCAGGCCAGCAGTCAGGGGCAGGCAGTGCATCTTCATTTGGGCAAACATGGCAGAGGGGCCATGTGGGCTCCTTTCACAATGCTCAATGACCCAGGGCTGGCACGCTGCAATGCCTGCCTTGTGGTGGTCTGAAGAGGGCCAGACTCCAGCGATTTGTCCTCCACTGCTCTCCCGCCAACATCTGGAGAGGCACCACCCAAGGCTCCTGTCCAGGGAAGGCACTTTGTCCACACTGTCTGGGAGAGGGAAAAGAGCAGCTCCAGGGGAAGCAGAAGGGCCTCTCTCAGCCCCCCAAAACCTCTGAGGGCTATCTTTATCATATCTGGGCAGTCTCAGCAGCCAACTTGCAATCTCTAGCTTTCTAGTTTGTTTGTTTGATTTCTATCCCACCCATTTAGACCAAGGGTCTACTCTGGGTGGTAAAATTAGCATCTTTGTTTCTTTGAAGGTTGTAAGCAAGTCAAGTTAGACATTGGTGGACAGGTGAGTCTCCTAGGCCAGGCTCTGCCTCACTCAAAGCCTGTCTGGGTGTCCCCATGGCAAAGAGGGCCCTTCTCAGCCCCACCCAAAGCCTTTCCAGGTGTCATCCCATCACCCCATCACCCGGCTTCAGACTCCAGAGCTTGTCTGGTTTTCAACCGTGCCAAGAGGGCCGGCCTGTCTATGCCCCCCTCCCCAAACCTCTGAAGGATATCTTTATGGTTGTTGTGGGTTTTCGGGCTCTTTGGCCAAAAAAACCACAACAACCATTAGATCCCGGCCATGAAAGCCTTCACAAATACATTGAACACTATCTTTATCATATCCAGGCAGTCTCAGCAGCCAAGTTGCAATCACCAGCTTTCTAGTTCTAAATCTTTGTCGCCCCATCACCCAGCTTCAGATTGTAGAGCTGATCTGTTTCGGATAGCCCCGTGGCCCCGTGGATTAACTGCTGTTAGTAGCACTGACCCTGTTCACCTGATGGTGCTGCTGGTGCTGTTGGAAGTTGCAACCTCAGTTGCCTCCTGGGGGCAAAAAACCTTTGCTTTCCAGGCAAATTTGATGATGCTGAAGAAGACCAGAGTCTGCTCTGCTGCCTTTTGCCTCAGTGCCCAGATGGGGCCCAAAAGCTTTCTTTCCGGCTTCCAACTACCTCAGTGCCCGATGGGACAAGACATGCCACTTTGCTGCTGCCATGTGCCTCAGTGCCCAATGGGGCAGCACACACCACTTTGCTGCTGCCAACTACCTCAGTGCCCGATGCAGCCAAAAAATCCTGCTTTCTTGCTGCCTTTTCCCTCAGTGCCCAAGGGAACTGAGGGAAACTGAGGGAACTTGGGGCCAAAAGAGTCTCTTTTCCTGCTGCCAACTTCCTCAGTGCCCGACAGAGCCAAAAAGCCTGCTGTGCTGCCAAATACTTCCTTGCCTCCAGTCCTCCTGAGGGCAAACTCTACTTCACTGGCAAATGTAATGTTGCTGAAGACAAACTGAATGCCTCGTGCATGCCTCTCAGTGCCAAAGAAGACCTCTCATTCTGCTGGGGCCAAAAACATAACTCCCTCAATGTCATGGGCTTCTGTGCCATGCGGTAAACTCTCCTTGGGGGACCCAATTTGTGGGTGAATAACTCAGAGTTCTGATATCCAATCTTTACCAAAGTTGGCAGATGTGTTGGAGAAAGACATAGGAAGCTCTGTTGTGGTTGTGGATTCTCTAAGTACCTAGGGGGAGCTTTCCTGGGGGGGGGGGTCCTCTTTGTGAATATATAACTTGTTTAATGTTCACCAATCTTTCAGGAGTTGTAGAAAGGCATTGGAGGAAGCTTCCCTGCAAATTTGGTGTCTCTAGGTTGCCGAGGGCCAGTGTTATAGCCGTTTAAAGTGCAGCTGAATCAACAGATCGCTCCATCAATTTGTCAAAGAATATTCGTATATTCGTATTCATTGATCCGTTAACCTTGATGAATAACAACTCAAAACGAATCGCCATCTCTAGTTGTAACACAAGCAAACATAAACATACCTTTATCAAGCTCTGGTTCTGCCACTGGGTCAATCCATGTCTCTTCCATAAGAGACACAATTTAAAAAACAAACACCCTTTCTACACAGAGCCTCCAAATTTCTTACTCCAGTCCGGATCATTACACAGCAAACCTTAAACTGAACAACAGTTAACTGTAACCATTAACTACTGTCAGAGCTTTGCTGCTGCCAGTGAAAAGGTCAGCCCTTTTCATCTGTGTTGCTTTTATGTGATGAATACCAAATAATAAAACACAAAGTTTATTGGGCAGCAGAGTTCTATTTTGTTTTCTGCAAACTCTCACTCATCACTTTTACACTTTTGTTGTTCTCCCCCCCCGCCCATTTTCTGCCTTCTAATATAATCAAAACCAATACCACTTCTTATTAGTGCTGTTCTTTCCGTGAGAAGAATCATGCTAGCAGTGCCATTGGCCTTCTAAATTGCCATCTTTTCACTTCTCAAATAGTTAAGGGTTGTGTATTGGGGGTCTGGTAATAATGTGGATGTTCCCCTACTAATTTAGAAGATGGTTGTTTGTAGAACCAGGGATTTTGGAGATTCACTATCTACAAATCAGTTCTTTGTGATAAATTCCCTACAAGTCGCCAAACAACCCTGAAACTCTCTGTTAAGAATCCGAAATATAATCTACTACCTAAGCAGAGCCTGCCTAACATATTTTCAACATAAGGCTGCAAAAAAGCAGTTTGAATGTGAAATCTCAGAATCAGAGAGGAGAAAGATCTCCAGGGATTCAGGCCAAGTTACTGGGGCAGTGGAGTGCTTGTTGGTGTGGGTGTTTTAACATCATAAATGAAATGCTCTCCCCTGTGAGGCTAGGTCGGCCCCCTCTCTCCTCTCTTTTCATCAGTAATTGAAATAATGTTTGTTTCAAAAAGCTATTTAATATTTAAAACAAGAGTGCAGCAATGATCTTGTGCTGGCAGAGCAAGTCACCTTCTACAAGGCAATGCTAAAAATGAGGGCAGCCAAAACAAAAAAATTACAACTTTTAAACTGGGAACATTCATAAACGTGAGGATTTTATTCTGAGGAACTGAAAATATGTTTTCAACATAGCTTGTCTTATGCCCTACTCTTGCTACCAATATATCTTTTTAAACCTATTTCTTCAGTGCTTTTATACTTTTAAATTTGTTTTTAATATGATGATTTTAATATTTCCGTGTTTAATAATTTTTAATGTTTCCTCTATGTCATGTTCATTCAGCTCTCATGTCTGATGAAGTGGACTTCTCCACCAAAGCTCACATTAAAAAATGTAAAAGTTTGTCTTTAAGGCACCTGCCACCACATTTTTGTTTATTTTTTTACTTTTTATTTCTGTTTTGGACTTACCTATAATTTTCATTCTTGTCTTTTTAAATCATTTGTAAGCCGCTTTGAGTCCCATTGCCAGGAAAAAGCTGACAGACATAAATGTGCAGTAAGAAAAATGAAATAAAAAATAAGATAAAATAAAATAAATATGCACATCTCTTTACCCTTCCCCTTGTCCAAAGCAGAATAAACTATCCACACCTGCAGAGCACTCATCTTAGCTAGTCACACCAGACTTGTTGAACGGGCTTGCCCAGATGTGGAATATCTGTCTACTTGTGGGGACTATTAGGATCACGTGTAAATGGTACAGCTTCCATAATCAGAAGCTGTGTGGACACTGCAGAAAAAAAGATCTATCCTTTTTTCAGGAGTGTTTTCCAGACATATAGCAAAGCAAAAAGCAAAGTGTGCTGCTTATATACCGCCCCATAGTGCTTCAAGCACTCTCTGGGCGGTTTACAATTTAATTATGCAGGCTACACATTGCCGCCCCCCCCCCCGCAAGCTGGGTACTCATTTTACCGACCTTGGAAGGATAGAAGGCTGAGTCAACCTTGAGCCGGCTACCTGGGATTTGATTTTGATTTTGTTTTGCAGAACAGAATGAATTCCATTTGTGTATTCTTGCTAATCAACCACCAGCAAAGGGACTCTTCTATACGAGTCTGGAAGGCTAGAGAAAGAATTATTCCCCTCTGCCACCAGAACAAAGAAGAAACACAAGAAAGCTGAGCTGCTTCACAGGATTGCCAAGATAATAATAGCTCTCAGAACACTGTTTCCCTGATATTTACAAAGTGAACTTCAGCAAATACAGCACTGTGATTCAGAGCTGGAAAGAACACTCTAACCAAAGCAAACTCTCCAATGATATTGTTAACATGGAACATCAGGAAAGAGAACATGGAATGATATACCAAGCTCCAGCTGGTGAAGAATTTGGCAAAGTTCGCCAGTTTTTGGAGACTGGCTTTAATGCACCCAAAAGGAAGAACCAATGTGGTGTTGTGATTACTGGGAGGACTGAAACTTGCAAGGTCCAGGTTCAAGTCCTCCATACTGAGCCATGAAATTCAGTGAACAACTTTGCCCTGCCCCTGACTCTCTCTCCCCCTCAGACCTAGCTCACAACAGAGCTGTTGAGATAATGAACTAAGGAAACGATCCATGTACACTACCCTGAGCTCATTGGCAGGAAGGCAGTATATCAATTTAACATATAAAACCAGCTTCATCTAGAAGGCCCAGCTATTCCAGGAGAAAGCAATCCTCACAAAGAAAAAATAAAAAATATTCCATTGCTACACACAAGATTAGTTCATCTCCATTGGTTATGGAACCCTGTTGTTTTAGGTGTCATCAAGTTGCTTGCTCCTTATGTTGATGCTATCAGAGTTGAACTATCTGAGATGTTCAAGGTGGAGGTTTTCCATTGCTATGGCCCCATTTGAACCTAGGTCTCTTGAGCCCTAGTCTGACACTCTATCTGCTATACCACACTGGCTGTCTCAAAGAGAGGAATGAGAATGTTGACTGTAAAAATAAAGGTTATATTTCCTTGTGAGTGTTGTCCCCCTCACTCTGTCCTATTCTGCTTTTCATACATTGCAAAACACGACCAGATGAACTTTGCAATGTCAAAGGCTCCTTCTCCTGCCATCCATCCATCTAATAGCTCCTCAGAACCAGAACCAGAAATGTAATGATCTCCATGACTATGGTTTTGATGAAAGTGACATGAAGCATTTCTTTTTCTGAAAGGACAATAACAAAACAAAACCCTACGGCTGAGTTTCTATTAAAGTTTGTGCCCGTGATTGATTTTGTCGTGCTGCGAGTTGGTTGTATATATCGTAGTTTTATGACATATATGTCGTAGTTTTTTGAATGTTGTTTATTCATTTATTAATCATATTTCTGTTCACCAGGACCCTCCAGTGTGCAATAAAATATATTTTAAAAAGTACTTGAAAAAAATATTTAAAATATTTTAGATTATTACTTCATCCCATAGACAATGTAAAGAAAGAGATGCAGCTACTTGTGAATAGATAACAAAATCACAACACAAGAGTAGGCAACCTGGCACTTTCCAGCTGTTTTGTACTGCAGAGCTCATCAACCTAGCAATTAAGAATAACAGCATTTGGAGTCTGAAGCTTGAGAATATAAGGCTGACTGGAAAAGGCAATAATGCCAGGAAAATTTGAAAGCAATAGGAAAAGATAAACACCTAACAGGAGAGGACAGACTTAATAAAAGAATCCAAGGCCTTTACTATGTAAGGCCTGAGAAGGGCTGCAAATAATAGGACCATTTAGAGGTTGTTAAGCCAGAAGGGATGTGACAACACGTAACAATAACAAGCGCAAAGCATATGGAAAGTACCAGGTCAATAGCCACAGCCTAGTTAACGCTTGGTTAGGGGAAAGTTTCTTTATGACTATAGACAAATTGCTTTACACTTCTTTCTTGGTGTCCTTCTTCACTGACAGGATTACCATTTACACAAAGTAGCGAAAATATCTTATAGATTTTTTACTTTCATTATAGACACACCAAATAACCAGGTGTGTGAACAAAGCCTAGAAGAAATAGTTTTCCGTATCAGCATGCTGGTTGGGGGATTATGGGAGTTGCAGTCCAAAATAAGTAGCCATTCCAGTTAAACAGACACCCTAAAAGCTGTATGGTCCTTGTTTACAGTTCAAATACATGGTGGGTGATTCCTTTATTTCTATACCTAAAATGGCACAAATATAAGGCAGTGTTTGACTCCCTCAGGAGTCTTCATTAAGTGGGCATTACACAGTCAGAGAAATATAAAAATTGCTAAAATCATGGCTTGCTCTTAGTGCTAGTTTCCTCTGTTTAAAGTAAGTTCCAAAATCGAGGCTGCAGATTCACATCAGAGGTACCAGGTTTCGTTCCTTGCAATCTTGTTAGACAAACAATGGCAGGGCTGGGCAAAGCGAGGCCTTGCTATTGCCCAGAAATTCCCAACAGCATGATAGTCAATGAGGAATTGCAATCCAACAAGATCTGGAAACCTGCACATTGTTCTCCACTGATCTAAAGAAAAATATATGGTGGTGGCAGCAGCTTTTATTTATTTTGATGTGTACATAAACTGCCTTTCTACCAAATAGTGTCTGTCTAGGTGGCTCACAGTTATAAGATTGAATTAACAAATGTAATTAAAAACAGAAGAAGAGAATTAAAAGACATTTATAGAAGCCATCATCATCATCATTTGACTGAATTCCTGAAAGCCCACTGAAGCAAAAAACCAGCTTAGATGTCAAAGGTCTTGCATTATCAGGTTTTGAAAACATTGCTAGATGCTGGCAATATTTTCATTGGACTTTGCAACAATTATGTGCTTTCATTAGTTCAGTCAATTTATTTTCTTGTTTTCTTTGCTTTCTTTCGGCCACATTGAGTCAGAGAGAATTCATACTCTAATGTTTGGTTCTCACTGAACACTAATCACCCATTTGTAGTCTTGATCAATAGCTTTCACATTTACTACAGTTTGAGCTGTGAAACAGCCTCCTAAAGAATTCAGCACTACCAAGACCAGATGAAAACAAAACAAAACAAATAGGATGCACCTGTTCACTTTGTTAGAGATTCATTTTTTTTATTAAATAGCCACATTTTCAAAATTTCTGAAATCAAAACGTACATTTGGATATCACTATTTCCCACAACATGAGTGGATTTTTAAAATTCTCCCAAGGAGATATATTCAAATGTGAGTACAGTATATTTTTGTTGGCACTCAGATAATTTGAAACAGGATAGTACCTAAATTTGCTAAAAAGCCCCAAGTTTCATTTTTTGGGATCCAGGACAAACTTGTAACATACATTATATTTTGTAACTTTTTGTCTAGGTATTTTATTTTATTTTTAATTTTAATTTATGTAAAGGTATTTTATCCTGTCAATATATTGTTTTGTTTTTTAATTCAGATGATACCATCTTAATAGCAGAAAGTGGCAATGACTTTAAATGAAAGTGAAAGAAGTGCCAAAGCAAGACTGCACTTGAATGTTAAGAAGACAGATATCATGATTAAAGAAGAACTATACAAGTTTAATGTTGTCAATGAAGAAATTGAAATAGTTAACTACTTTGTATACCTTAGTTCAGTCATCAAAACAAATGGAGATAGCATCCAAGAAATCAGAAAAAGACTGAGATTAGGAAGGGCAGCAATGAAGAAATTAGAAAAGATCATAAAGTGTAAGGATGTGTCACTGGAGACCAAGACCAAGATCATCCACACTCTTCCCTTTTTGATCACCATGTATTGGTGTGAAGCTGGACAGTAAAGAAAGTTAACAGGAAAAAATTGGTGAGTTTGAAATGTGGTGCTGGAGGAGAGCTTTGACAGCCAGAAAGACAAACAGATCTGTACTAGATCAAATCAAGCCTGAACTATCTCTGGAGGAAAAAAAATGTTGAAACTGAGGCTGTCCTATTTTGGCCATATCATGAGAAGGCAGGAATCTCTGGAAAAGACAATAATGCTTGGTAAGGCTGAAGGCAGCAGGAAAAGAGGAAGACCAATATGAGATAGACTGACTCCCTAAAGCAGGGGTCCCCAGTCCTGGGTGCCAGTCCGTGGCCTTGGCAGGATCGTGCCGCAGAGACAGATCTCTTCCCCACATGCACTCCCCCCATGCCCACTTGCACACATGGCTTGCCCACTTGGACCCCACCACCCACGAGCATGCCCTGCCCAGCCATACATTCATGAGCATGTGCTCCATCCACCCATGAGCATGCTCCACCCATCCATGCATGCATGCAAGCACACCCCACCAACCTGCAAGCTCACCCTGCCCACCCGTGCATGCGCAAGCGAGTGCCCTGTCCATTCATGAGCATGTCCCGCTCATCAGTGCACAGACCCCACCCCAACCAGTCCGTGGTTCAGAAAAGGTTGGTGACCACTGCCCTAAAGGAACCATAGGCTTGAGTCTACAAAAACTGAGCAGGGCTGTTGAGGACAGGACATTTTGGAGATCACTCATTCATAGGGTCACCATAAGTTGGAAGTGACTTGTAAGCATCTAACAAGGACCCACAACTACTTCTTCCTTCCTTCCTTCCCTTGAAGAAAGATTCACCAACTGGCTTTCATCCTTGTTTGTCCTGCAGAACTTTTATATAGATACATCTGCATCTATCTCTATTTTCCCTGCCTCTATCTCTATACTGCACAGATGAGTAGTGTAGATGATGGAAAGATGGGACCTGGAATCAGAAACAAACCTTTTCCACCTGCATTGGCTTTGAAAACAATATTTTCTCCCTCTGTCCCTCCCCCACCCCCACCTCCACCCCCACCCTTCAGAAAAAGCAGACTAGCTTGCACCATTTAGTTTTTAGGGGAACAACATTTCTCCTTTTGGATTCTATGGTAAATAATGCAATCTTGTGTAAATAGTCAATATCTTTTTCTGTGTGCCATGAGCTTTAAATGTTTGGTTTTTCCCCATATTATCCCTTTGAGGAAGAGAAATGTCTTTATTTGTATGGCTCTCTGCTTGGGCAAATGTCCATTTGCTTTGACATTCATTCTTCTTCCTTACAATGCACTTTAATGTAAAATAAAAATGGATCCAGTTTTATGATGTAATACACAACGATATGAAGATGTGGTACATTACAGAATAACAGTCAATTTATTTGTGTGTGTGTGTGTGTGTGTGTGTGTGTGTCGTTCTAAGGAAATCATACAATACAGAAATCTGTGCCAGCTAGCAAAAGAAGTTGTTTCATTTTGGGTCAGAGCATCAGTCCATCTAGGCTTTTATTGTCAATATAAACTGGCAGAAGCTGTCCAGAAGATCAAGAAAGAGGTCTTCCAAATCTATCCAGAGAAGATGGAGCCTGAAACTAAGAGTATCTGAATATAGGTCATGGTCTTACCATTGCGCTACAGCTATGAAATTACTATTATTTTTTTAAAAAAACATGCAAGTCCCTTCATTTTTAGCCTTTTCTAGGCTAGCTTTTCACTTAGATCTGCCCCAATGACTCAGGAAGCTTAATCCTACACTTGTTTACTCTAATTTAAATCCTGTCATAAAAGCTATTCAACTGTGCAATAGAATACTTCAGAAGGCATTGGAGAGTCAACCCACTAAAGGTTTTTAAACAGAGCTTAGATAGCTACCTGTTAGGGATTCACAGTACATTCTTGCATTGGCACAATATCGGACTGGAATATTCCTGTAATCCCCTCCAACCCTACAATTCTATTATTCTACAATCAGTGGTGCCTCGCATAGCGATCGCTCTGTATAGCGATGAAATCGCTTTGCGATGGACTTTTTGACATCGCAAGAGCGATCGCTTTGTGATGGTCCCTATGGGGAAAATTCGCTTTGCGATGATCGCGGTGAAGCGATCATTGCAAAGCCCTATTTTCGCACAGCTGATCGGCGGTTTCAAAATGGCCGCTGGAAAAACAAAATGGCCGCCCACTGTTTTGCCTCACTTTAGAGGCACTGAAAATGGCCGCCCCTATGGAGGATCTTCGCTTTAAGGTTAGATTTTAGCCCATAGGAATGCATTGAAGGGGTTTCAATGCGTTACTATGGGCTTTTTAAAATCGCTTAGCAGTGATTTTTTGCTGCACGGATTAACATCGCTAAGCGAGGCACCACTTGTACTGTATTCAGAGGTTATCAGTGAAATCTTACACATTCCTACTCATGCATTAGCCTCATTGAACACAGTAATGATTAGAAGTAAACATATTCAAAAGTATCATGTACCATATTATACCCTGTTCTTCTTTACCATACAGCAGCTTCTGGGCCCTTGTTTCTATACAATTCTAATATCTTGCATGTCTACTTCCTGAAGCAACTGATGAAGTACAGGGCATGCTAAAATTTAAGGAAAGGTCTCTAAAGAGCCACAAGAGACTTGTTTTGCTTTGTTTTGTTGCGAGTAAATGTGAATCTTCCTGGATTGATCCTACTGTATTAAATATTATTTGTATCTCTGGCCCAATGAATAAGGCAATCATGTGATCCGAATATATATATATATATACTGCCCTTTTCTCCCTTGCTCTGAAAAAATAAATTTCTTGCTTGCTCTGTTATGCCACTGTGTGTTATCTATTTTGTAAGAAACATAGGGCAATACAGGAATACAGAGTGGTTGGATACTACCACCTAGAGTCTAAACAGATACTGGCAACCGTTACACAAAACTGGATATGTTTTTTTTCAAATAGAAGTTCAGATGGGAAAGAAACAGAAAAATTTCCCACATCTTTGCTGTAGCAACAGTCTTTCTTGTTTAGAAATGCTTTGAACTAAAAACTGACCTGTGAATCTTTAATATAAACAAATTAATAATCAAACATAGACTATTGTAATAATGAGTGACAGTAGTATATATCTCAGGGGGAATATCAGTTGAATGATTAATGGGCATAACAACCAAAGATTATGTTTATTGACTATACTTCATGGAGAATGTGCACATCGTCGGTGGATAAATAGAAAGGTATGTTCCAGTTCCCATCCATTACATAATACTTTCAGAGCGGTCTGGGGGAATGTGTAATTATATGTACAGCCCTCAAAGCCTAATGGAGATTATGAATTTTGCTTTGGTACACACCTGATCTCATTTGAAATAAAAGCAAAGAATACCACATTTGCCACTTAGGCTTGATAAGACAATGGCATGAAATGTAGAAATATGCAAGAAAACAATGGTCAATAGATTTGCCTTTAAACACCCTCAAAATGTAACTTTTGAAAGTAACTTGATGTAAAGAGGAAAGTGGTATCCCCAAGCTGTTCATAGCAGAACGAGTATAATGGAAACTATTTTAATAACATTATTGATAGTTGTTGTTGTTGTTTAGTCATTAAGTCATGTCCAACTCTTCATGACCCCATGGACCAGAGCATGCCAGGCCCTCCTGTCTTCCACTGTCTCCCGGAGTTGGATCAAATTTATGTTGGTAGCTTCAATGACACTGTCCATCCATCTCGTCCTCTGTCGTCCCCTTCTCCTCTTGCCTTCACACTTTCCCAACATCAGGGTCTTTTCCAGGGAGTCTTCTCTTCTCATGAGAAGGCCAAAGTATTGGTGCCTCAGCTTCAGGATCTGTCCTTCCAGTGAGCATTCTGGATTGATTGCCTTCAAAATGGATAGGTTTGTTCACTTTGCAGTCCAAGGGACTCTCAAGAGTCTCCTCCAGCACCACAATTCAAAAGTATCAATTCTTTGGCATTCAGCTCTTACTTTCATACATCACTCTATTAATAGTAGGGGTTATATATGTTTAAAGGATCTATTAAAATAGGGGTTATATATGTTTAAAGTGCTGATACATTTTGCAAAGTTCTCTGTACAAAATCTGACAGCCTTGGGAATTAGATTTTGAGCTAAGCTTCATATGAAATTAATAAACATGGCTATGTTGCAAGGTTGTATCCATACACAAAATTACTAACTATCAACATAACTCATTCTTGAAGACTATAGTTCAGTTGAGAGAAGTTCCACAGCCCTTGGCTGATGCAATTTGTTGCATGAGTGTGTCAGAACAGCACCAGAGGTGCCATTGCCTTCATTTTATCTGCCAACAATCCATCATTATCAGATCCCTCTTTAGGTAGGTGTATCATCAGCATCTCTTCCAAAGGCACATTGGCCCTCTTTGGGACGTTTCTAGCATGGTTATGTCCATAGAAAGTAGAGCAGAGGAGGTGGATTCTACAACAAACATGGAAAATATAAGAGGGACAGGCTGCATGTTGCGCTTGGGTGGTTTGATTTATGCTTAGGGATGGGTGAAATGTTCATTTCAGTTCATTTTTTGTTAATTAACAAAAATAACCAAATTCTTCACATTTGGGAACTAAAACAGACAGGTATGGCCACACAGGTCCAGGATTTTGTATGCTTAGTTTGGGCTATAAATCATGGTATATTCTATCATGTTTCGTTTCTGTAAGAATTTACCAAATCTGCTAGTTTTTTAATAAAAGGTAGAAAGGAAACCAGCAGATTTTTCTATCCTATTTGTGCTACTTTGGGCTTCTCTTCATATTAAACACTCTGAGAACAAATTTCAAAGAATATTTTCTTGCCTGTATAGTTACAGAGATATTTGGTGGCAAAAACAGGTTAAAGATCAGAAACATGTCATGTAAAATAAACCTCATACTCTTCCCTTCCGATCTAGAATAGGTAAATACTGTACATAACAGGTGGCTTTTGCACGTAGGTGTGTTCTCTCTGTTAAAATGAGAGTAGGTAGGTGTGCATGGCCAGAGACCTAGTGACCCTATTTTTAAAACCCTTGTGGCTTCTCAGCGGTTCAATCCAACAGTAAAGAAGTTATCTGTGCAACAGGTCTCATTTAGTTCAGTACACAGTTCCTAACTTCGCACCTTGCTCATTAACCACATACAGTATCTGTACTTGGAAAAAGCAGACTTCATACTTCTTGCACTGAAGGATTGAAGCAGAAAAAAAAATTAGAAATAAGTGCACTTCTCCAGCCTTTGTAGTCGGGCCCCTGGCCAGTTCGGAGCTCAGAAGATGAACCATTTTTTTTTACTTCAGCTCTAAAAATACCATGCCGGACCCAAGCTTTTAAGCCAAAACCTGTTTTCCAACTTCAGGATCAATTCCTGGGACTTGTTGATTATAATAATTAGTTCTGTATCCATAAAGTCAGTTCTGACTTGTGACAACCCTTTCTAGCATTTCCTAGGTTTACTGTTCCCTTTTTCTGGGAGTGTTCTAAGAGTGTGTGCAGGTTACCCATGACGACATAGGCTGGCGCTTCTCCTACAAGGCACAGCAGGGAATCACACTCTCAACCTCTGGCTCCACAGCAAGATATCCATCTTGGGGAGCTTTCATCATCATCATGAACCATCAAGTCAATTCTCATTTATGGCAACCCTTTTCAGGATTTTCTAGATCGAGAGTACTCAGAAGTGGTTTACCATTCTTTACTTCTGGTGGTACCCTGGGAGCTTGCAGCTTGCCCAAGGCCACAGAGGCTGGCTCTTCTAGGATACACAGTGGGGAATTGAACTCCCAGCCTTGGGGTCCACCACCAGATACCTAACTCACTGTGCTATCCATCCAGATGAACGATCAAGCACAGTGCAAATATGTAAATTGGTTGTGACTCACTGGCTCACCTTCCATCTGTGATATGTCAAATATCAAATGCTTTCATCTTGATATCTGCCTTGGAGACTTCCCATTGGCATCTAGTCTCATCCAGAAAGGCTCTTCTTTTGTTCTTCATGCTATAAACAATTTGTCTCTTCATTCCTTCATTCTCCATGTGAAACTGTTGGGATTTTCTTTGGGTTTTTCCACACCTCACAAACCTTTGTATCTCTTTCTTTGGCTCTCCCTGTATCCAGCAACTGGAACTTTTGGTTCAAATTGCACGTTCCAGTGTGGAGGGGCTGTTTCTCAGGTGTCTTCTCAATGTGATACTCATTGGCTGTTCATATACATTATAATAAACTAATGTGTACTTCTGTATTCCAAGCACAATATTTCAGGGCAAATAAAGGGAAAGAAGAGAAGAAAAGAGAACCAGGCCCCTGAATGCTTCTCAGTTCCAATTCCCCTTTTCTCACTCATTTTCCTGCTAAGATGCCTTTCGTTATCTCAGGCATGCTCATGTCTTCTCTTCCTGTGTGTGTCTACATTTTTATGAATATCTTTTTTTCCGCAGAGAGTTGCCTAAAGCTACTGGTGGTCCCTAGTGCAGCAGAATTAATGCAGTTGGTAAGCGATAAAATGGAGAGATGTTGGCAATATGCGATTACAGATTAAATGATGCAATTTCAGGGTCAGCTCTACAGAAGGCACTTAGGAAGAGACTGACAAGTGAAGATGAATGGCAAATGAATGAGGGCAGTTACAGTATTTAATGTACATAGTTGCATCCCTGAGATCCACAGGCTCTGCTACCATCTGCTGGCTCATGAAAAAGAGCCAGATAGAGTCTATCTGAGAGGTTACATGCATAATCTTTCAGCTGTCTCTCATTATGAGAGCAGCCTTTATTTCAGGTCACCTCATCATACCTCTAGCCTCCACAGACCTGTCAATTAGCCTTTCTTTTTCCAATGCTGATACATTTTCGGCAGCATGTGTGAGGAAGAATGGCAAAGAAGCAGAGGACAGTCAATTCTGCTAGACAGACCAGATGTCCTTCCTTTCCAGAATGCCAAGTTTGCATTGTTTCGTATTAAACAGTGAGTCAATAGAATTAACTGTACTGTGAGCTCTAGGGCATGGGTTAAGTTCATACTGAAAGGCATTCAGCTTAGTGTTTAATGTAATTAAACAACAACAACAACCTTATATGTAGATTATGTTAACAATATGTAGTTACATAAAGGTTTGATAGCTATTGTCAAATATTTATTGATTGATTGATTGATTGATTCACTCACTCATTCATTCATTCATTCATTCATTTGCTATGTTTACATTTTACCTTCCCTCCAAAGAGCTTAAGATAGCATATATAGCTGTCCTTCTTTTCATGTTATCCTCACAATCACCTTGTTAGGTAGGCTTGGCTGAGTGGGGATTTGAAGCCTGGTCTCCTGCGTCCTACTCTAATTCATAAATTACTGCCACTACTGTAAATCATCATCATCATCATCATCATCATCATCATCATCATCATCCAGTGCTGTGAGCATGCTTAGAGAGGAATGCCTTGCCTTGCAGCCTTCATTGATGCACTCTTCAGTTACGGTTTCAGGTCTGAAGAGAAGAATAAGCAAAAACTGGAATTTCCTAGAGTTCTTTATCATGGGTGGAATCCACAACTGAGCAGGAATCCCACCTCTGCCAACCTCGGGCTGAGGGGATGAGGTAAGCGTTTCCTCCTAAAAGTGTTTGCCGGTGGGTCAAATGACATGCGAAAAAGGTTAACAAATTAAATTCACATCCAAACAATGTTGCTGACATAGGTGTGAGTTGCTGCTACTTGGTTTAAATGACGTGCCTAGCCTTTAAAACATCAAAAGCCTTATAAAAGGAAAAGATGTTAAAGCAAGATTCTGTTTGTATATTTGAGGGCTACTTTATCTAAGTATGTTCCTTGGTTGACTTGTTCAATATCTAAAGCATTGAAGGGAGATGCCACCTCCTTCCCAGGGCTAGACTAATCATTACATGAGTGTCATGAGAGGTCAGAAATATGTCATTTATTTAATTATGCTTGTTATCATCATTATGTTGTTATCATCAGGGCAGGGGAGAGATGCTAACTGGCTTTCTAGTCTTGTGTGCTACAATAGTTTTAGAGTTTTCAATTCCAGGAAGTTTTATTTGGGTGGAGGCAGGGTCCCGTCTGTTGCTCTGCCTTAGAGAGAACAATTGCTTAGGCCCGTCTAATTTCTCCCCTAATGAACTTGGAAGAGTTAGTGTTCTGGACTACAGTTCCCATGCTTGCCCAGGCATTCTGGAAGTGATCGTTCAAACTAAAATAACTTTTCCAAGTTGTGTTCAGATTGCATATGATTGTAGCTGTAATACATCTGAGACCATTTCACTTGGCCAGGCTATAAGAGTTACTGTTGTAACAGCAGTGCTCAAAAATCTGTTTAAAACAGGTGTGCAAAATTCTCTTATGTACAACAAGTGTTATGTATTAACTTTGCCTGTTTCCAAAAGTGAGACTTTGAAACTCAGTTCCCTCCTCGCTAAAAATCCCCTTTGCACCTCAGTTCTGAAATGGCAAGAGAAGAGTTCTCCAGCCAGGTCTGCAAATGATTTATAGGGCTGCCGTTACTCAGGCTGCAAACCTGTTCCTAGGACTTCTTAATGCACCTTCAGCCGTGTCTGCCTCTGCAATTCCTTGCTTACACAGCTACCGAGTTTTTAAACACATTGGCAGCCTTTCGGATCACATAATGTTCTTAAGAAGAGCCCCACATTGAACAGGATAATGAAATATTTAAGCCCACACCTGCTAACCCACTCTTATTTACATTTTTGGTGCTTCTTAATAGGATATTGTGCCATGTTAACATTTGCTTTCACTAAAAAGGAAGGATAACAAGTTCACATAATTCCCAGGAGGACGAACTAACAAGAATCCAAGGTAATGTATTGCTTGGCATTAAGATGGTTAGAGAAGGATCTAGAAAGGAATAAGCACAAGCGTGGACCCAAACATTCGGATAAGAAACCATTTTTGTTTCATGAATTATGAATTAATTCGTGATGCAAAAGCATTAGCATGAAATGAGATGACAATGAACAGACACCAAAGCAAGTTTTGATAAAGGAGATAAGGTATGGGGCATATCTGGTCCATAGGCTATATATGGCTGAGAGAGACTCTCTACCCTGCTTGTCAGTTTCTTCCCAGCCCCTGGCCCTCCTCCAACTGCCAGCTCCTTTGCCCAGGCAAAAGATCTCACCACTGATCAGTACCTAGTCAGAGATAAGAACTTTTCCTCCCTACCTCACAGTGAAATAGGCTCGCTGTCAATCTGCAGTAAATCAGAAGTAAGCCCTAACCCTGCTTTTACAATGGGAGTGACATTTATTATTTATCATTGATCTGGTGCTGATCAGAACAAAGTCCCTGCCCATGGACCCTCCCAAGCTCACTGGTCCTTTATGTTGTTACTTGTCCCTGATATGTCATTGTTTTCTTTTGAACATAACTTTCTGTTTAACTGCTAACTTGTGTACATATATTATAATACACTAGCTTAGTATCTACCACCACCATTCAATTGCTGAACATATGTAA
This sequence comes from Pogona vitticeps, assembly GCF_051106095.1. Lineage (NCBI taxonomy): Eukaryota > Metazoa > Chordata > Lepidosauria > Squamata > Agamidae > Pogona > Pogona vitticeps. The sequence goes on along the minus strand of NC_135783.1, from coordinate 65,557,579 downwards.
TTATTCAGTCTTTAGAAAGGAAAATGTTTTAAACTCAAACAACAGAGAGGAAAAGCTATTTTTAGACCAAACTGCAAGAATCCTCTAGTGAAAATGTTGACTGGGAAATTCTGGAAACTGTAGCAATGTTTTCAAAGCTATTAGCAAACTAGCTCCAGAAAATATCAGGGGGGGGGTATGATGTGCTCTTGCAGAATTAACAGGGGAAGGGCAATAGTGCTGGGCCTGAGAATGGGGATGTGATACAGATACTGGATAGATCCAGTCTTGCAGTTCAAGGATTTTCAAAATGGAGATTCAAGGTTTGTTGCCTCTTATAGTCCCCAGCAAAATTAGGGTGAAATCTAATACAATGAGCCCTGCTTTTCCAGCTGCAATTTCCTCCTGGGCCATCTTAAGTCAGGGTGTAGGCTATATAGATTTAACATCAAGCCTTCCTGTCCCTCTTTTTGTAACATCATTCTTGATGAAGAAATGTGATGTCTTGAAAGCTCCTGCACATCATTTTATGTCTCCATAGCTGACCTAATAAAGGTATTAGTACAACATGGATTTCCATGGATTATGGGAAACAAACAAGAAGAAGTGGAAATTTTAAGGGGACACCCTATGGCATCCCCATCTGGATGTCTGCATTCCATAGCTCCGTGGAAAGGGTACAATCAACGTTCCTGTATAAAATCTTTGGCCTGCCCCACTGTGTCTCCTATGCAACCCTATGCCTTGAAGGTGGTCAACACAGAATTGAGACCCTCACTTGGCTCAGATTCTTTAAATACTGGGTCATAATCTGTTTCTTCTCAACACAGGACATCCTATTCTAAGCGCTGCTTTCCGACAATGTATTTTCAAAAGGTTTGTCCCTATTTCTCAAGAAAATCAAGACCCTGGGGTTGTCACTAGATCTGCTGGGTTCAATACCCCTATCCCAGTTATTCCATACAATCAGAAATAGAATTCTGGATATTGGGGCAAACCATGCATAGCGCTGCACAAAGAGTCTGTTCCCCGCTCTATTTTCAGTTGCTCCTCTCTCATGCCAGAAGACCGAATTACCTCTATCTCTTAGAGCATCCACAAGACCGATGGGCATTCACCCTTGCTAGGTGCAATATTGTACCTTCAAACTTAGCACAGGGCAGATATATGGGTTTACCCACAGAACTGAGAGTCTGCCTTTGTGGCCAGGGAGTGGTTGAATCCTTGCAGCATATGTTTTACTGTATCTTGTAAGGATATCTGCCTGTTTTATCTCAGCACTTTCCTTCCATTCTGGATGGGACGACCTGAGAAATACTTGACACCACCTAGGTGGCACTATTAAGGAACTTACCCTGATAACAGCCAGATACATCTACTCCATCATACAGAGGCGATGCAGCATGCTGTCGCAGAATGCCAAACCCTAACTATGTTACTTGGCTGTTCCCATGTTAGCTGTTGAATGTTTCATTTGCATCTTAGTGTGTTTTAATTTAGTACAGTATGTCAATAAAGTTTTCTGTCTGTCTTTCTGAGTATAAATATGACTTGATAGAGTTAACCAAAACTTGGTAGGATGAGTATTCCATGACCGGAATATAGCAATTGAAGGACATAAAGAACAGAAAGAATAAAAAAGATGATGGAGTTTCACTATGTGTGAAAAATAACTATCCCCGCACAGAAATACAGCAGGATGATCTTGGTTGCCCCATCCAAACCATCTGGAATAATATTGTTGTTGTGTCTGACTCTTTATGACCCCATGGACGAGCACACCAGGCCCTCCTGTCTTCCACTGCCTCCAGGAGTTGGGTCAAATTCATTTTGGTAGCTTCAATGACACTGTCCATCCATCTCTTCTGTCGTCCCCTTCTCCTCTTGCCTTCACACTTTCCCAACATCAGGGTCTTTTCCAGGGAGTCTTCTCTTCTCATGAGAAGGCCAAAGTATTGGTGCCTCAGCTTCAGGATCTGGCCTTCCACTGAGCACTCAGGGTTGATTACCTTCAAAATGGATAGGTTTGTTCTCCTTGCAGTCCAGGGGACTCTCAAGAGTCTCCTCCAGCACCACAATTCAAAAGCAATTTATCCAGCTCCTACCAGGATTTCTGCCCCAACCTTGCTTTGTATCAAGTTGTGATATCTTTGTTTTTCTTCTCTCAAATGCATTTATGTGTGGGATGAAAGACGTGGGTTATGTTTGAGCAAATGTACATATTTATGTATGGATTTTTAAAGTTTACATTTCTCATTTGACTAGAGTATGTGTGTATATATATATTTTCAAACACATCCATTTCAAATCATTCACATTTCTGAAATACACATGTGGGGTTTTAAATATTTCTGCAAAATTCACCACAAACCCTTCAAATGTGATGAGGCAAGGTATTTGTTGTTCACACAACACACATTTTGGGGGAGTGTGGGATGAATATATTTCTAAACTGCAAATCAAACAAAATTGTTTTCCATATCTAGGAATTATGAAGTCTAAGTGTGATTTGAGTTGCAGGGATATTGGCAAGTCATTTGGTGCAAGTCCCAAGTCCGGGTCTTTGGTACCAAGTCCCGAGTCCTTGACTTTGGGACCAAGTCCCAAGTCCAAATCCCTATTAGAAAAAAACCTTTTCCCCCAGAAAATAAATGGATGGCTGGGTGGGTTCTGAGTCACAAGTAGAGTCCAAGTCATTAGGGTTGGGAAAGCCAAATCAAGTCCAAGTCAAGTCATGAGTGCGACTTAAGTCCAGCTGGACAACGAATCCCGCACTTGAGTCCCTATCCCTGGATGAGGGCAAATTAATGGAAGCTTCCAGAATGACAAATGAACACTAGATTGACAACTGAGGACTAGAACAGATATAACAGAAAAAGTCCTTCCATCAAACTCCTAATGTTGTAACATTGTGGCTTACTTTAAAATAGACTCTGAGGGCACTAAATTAATTAGCACAGGACTTCTGAAGAAAAATATGCAATTTTTTCTCTCTCCCTTTGTCTGGGGACAGATGCCAGGGCAAAAGAAAGCACTACCCTCTGTAGCGAACAGCCCTGCCCTCACCTGTCCATCACAGCTGAGCAGTGGAGAAGGAGCCAATGAGTGGACGGAAGGCGGTGCCAAGGGGGGAGGGGTTTGGATATAAAGGCTGGTGTATGGAGTATGAGGAGGATTCTGTGAGATTCTGTGAGTGAGAGAGATTCTGGTAGTGAGAGACTGTGTGAAACTTAAGAGTGAACTAAGGGTTATTGAGAGATCTGTGAGAATGCTGAATGGTACAGAGAGTGGATAGAGCTTTAAAGTTAAAGTAGAACTGATTCAGATTCAAGTGATTAGCAACCTGTGATTTACCTACTGTATATTAATCAGATGTTACCCTCCCTGATCAAATAAATAAGTTTCAAAAGTACACATGTCTCCTTGAGTGAATGGTATTGAGACAGCAATACTTGGTGGCAGCGAAGAAGGAAGAAGAGTGAGAACCTCGTGAAGGCCTGGGGGAATAGGGGCTTCAGAGGAGACTGCCGCACCCTCCTTTTACATTCAATTCCAGCTTCCACTCTACCATCGCCCCTTGCCATCTACCAGAACATACTTACTAGTACGTACTTGCTGCCAGGGACATTGTAAGTAAATGTCTGGGACATGTGACGGGTGCACATACTCAGAAGGTTCTCCCATTCTATAGTTAAACTGATGTAGCCATGCTGGTTCAGGGATTCTGGGAAAGTGGTAAAAAAGCAACAATGTTTTGCACATTACAAAAACAGAACTGACATAAGGAAAAAATAATCATTCCTCCAAATAATATGAAATTTGGAGAGTAAAGCCCCTTGTCTCTAATCAGACATTTCATCTTAGCAATTTTGTGAAATACACCTCAAATTATTAATTAATATAGGCATATAGTAGTGGTGGCTTGTGACTGGCACATGGGAAGCCCTCAGAATTGGTTTGGGGGGGAGGCACCCTTGTCCCAATTCACAAGCTTCCCACAGCTTGCAGTGTTTCAAATGGACTACTTTGCGATATAGCTAGAAGAAGATAAATGAGGAGCCAAGCTCACTGTCATGTATCTTGATCTGGCTGAACATTCTGTGCTATTTTCCCCATCACCTAGAAATCAGAGAGAGAGATTTAAGAATACAATAGTCAGAACACTAGAAAGTGGAACTCTTTCTTTGAAAAATACTGCCATTATATTTAATAAATGTGAGCATGTCTTTTTCTTTTTTAAAAAAAAAACCCTTAAACTTGAAAGGTCAACAAAACTGTCTAATTTTGATCTAACATTATTTCAACTCATGTTAAAGTTATAAAATGCCTTCCATCATTGCAGGGGCTGTGAAGGGGGCATTTTTGTTTTGTTTTGTTTTTCTCATTGTGTCAGAGCACTTTATTTGGGAAAGTTATGGAGTCAGAAAAGGCCTGCAAAAACTTTAAAGGTACTAGTGACCACACATAGAAAATGGCAACAGAAAGGAAATACAAGTTCTTATCATGAATCATTTCAAAAAAAAGATCAAAATCGAGGGATAAACTGTCTTCCTGGCACAGAAGAAACGGAAGGAGCACAATAAAATTGACTTTGTTTTAGTTAAAAGGTCAGCTATCTTTACAAAACCTAATGAATAAAATGTCATTATATATATAACATACAAAAGGTCAAATAAATATCCTGAACTTGAGCTAAAATGTTATTGAACAATTGAAGAGAGAGGAGCCATATTTTTCTCTGAGATAAGATACAATTAAGAAATAACAATGTGTAGGCATCCTTCAGTCTCGAGAGACTATGGTAACGTGCTCTGTATGGAGGACTTGGAACAGCGTCTAGTGTGGCTGAGAGGCCAATTCGAGAGTGACAATCCCTTCCACACTGAAGACAAATACAAGCTGTCCCCTGATTTTGCTGCTTTCGGGACTGCCTCTTCACCTCAGCCTGCTGGACAATTGTCTCTTCAAATTGGGAGAGACCATGCTGCACCGCCTGCCTCTAGGCTGTATGCTCAGATGTCAAGGTGTCCCATCTGTTGAGGTCCATCCCTAAGACCTTCAGATCCCACTTGTAGATGTCCTTGTATCGCAGCTGTGGTCTCCTTCTGGGGTGATTTCCCTGCACTAATTCTCCATACAGGATATCTTTTGGAATCCAACCATCAGCCATTCTCACAACATGCCCAAGCCAATGTAGACATCACTGTTTCAGTAATGTATACATGCTAAAAATTCCAGCTTGTTCTAGGACTACTCTATTTGGAACTTTGTCCTTCCAGGTGATACCAAAAATGCGTTGGAGGCAACGCATATGGAACGTGTTCAGCTTTCTCTCCTGCCATGCACAAAGGGTCCAGGACCCACTGCAGTACAGGAGTGTGCTCAGGACACAGGCTCTATAGACCTGGATCTTGGTATATGCCATCAGCTTCTTATTAAGCCATACTCTCTTTGTGAGTCTTGAGAACATGGTAGCTGCTTTGCCAATGCGTTTATCCAGCTTGACATCTAGGGAGAGAGTGTCAGAGATCGTTGAGCCAAGGTACACAAAGTCATGAACAACCTCCAATTCTTGTGTGGAGATGGCAATAGAGGGAGGTGAGTCCACGCCCTGGCCCATAAATTGTATTTTCTTCAGGCTGATTGTTAGTCCAAAGTCTTGGCAGGCCTTGCTACAATAATTCATGAGTTGTTGGAGGTCTTCAGCAGAGTGGGCAACAATGGCTGCATCGTCTGCAAAGAGGAAGTCCCGCATGTATTTCAGTTGGACTTTGGTCTTCGCTCTCAAACTAGAGAGATTAAAGAGCTTTCCATCTGATCTAGTCCGGAGATAGACACCTTCTGTTGCAGTTCCAAAGGCATGCTTCAGCATGATAGCAAAAAAGATCCCGAAAAGGGTTCGTGCGAGGACACAGCCCTGTTTCACTCCACCTCGGATGTCAAAGAGATCTGATGTTGAGCCATCAAAAACTACAGTGCCCTTCATTTCCTCATGAAATGATCTGATGATGTTAAGGAGTCGAAGTGGACATCCCATCTTGGGAAGTATTTTGAAAAGGCCATCCCTGCTAACCAAATCAAAGGCCTCAGTGAGATCCATGAAGGTCACAAAGAGTGGCTATTGTTGTTCCCTACATTTCTCCTGCAACTGTCTGAGGGAGAATACCATGTCAGTGGTGGATCTATTAGCTAAAAATCCACACTGTGATTCTGGATAGACTCTGTCTGCAAGCACCTGGAGTCTCTTCAGCACAACACGGGCAAGCAGCTTCCCTACAACACTGAGAAGAGAGGTGCCACAGTTGCCCCTGTCTCCTTTGCTTTGATACAATGTGACAATGTTTGCATCCTTCATGTCCTGTGGTACTCCACCTTCCCTCCAGCAGAGACAAAAGACTTCTCTGGTGATGATCTCTTTACAGCATTTCAGGATATCAACAGGGATGTTATCCTTCTCAGGTGCCTTGCTGGAGGCAAGGAAATCCAAGGCCACTTTTCTTTCTGCTAAAGTTGGTTCACTGTCCAACTCTTCCAAGACAGCCAGGCACTCAATGTTATTTAATACCTCTTTGGTTACTACATTCTCTCTGGAATATAGCTCAGAGTAGTGCTGCACCCAGCGTTCCATCTCCTGTGCTCGGTTCTAGATGATCACACCTGTAGCAGACTTCAAGGGAGCAGATTTCTTCTGTCTTGGACCTAAAGCCTGCTTGATACCACCATACATTTCCCTGATGTTACCTGTGTCCACTACTATCTGTAACTGAGAGCAGAGCTGAAGCCAATAATCATTGGAACATCTCCTGGCAGCTTGTTTGGACTTTGATACAAGGAAGTCAAAGAGCCTGCAAGTTGTACAGTGGACCCTTGACTTACAGACGGCTTGACTTACAGACTTTTTGAGTTACAGACTTCTCTGGCCGCAAAATTTAGGTTTGACTTGCAGACTGAGATTTGACTTACAGACCAGAAAAAAACCAAAATGGAACAAAAACGGCCTGTTACGGGATTAATCGGTTTTCAATGCACTGTAGGTCAATGGAGACTTGACTTACAGACTTTTTGACTTGAGAACCACCTTCCAATACGGATTAAGTTCTCAAGTCAAGACCCCACTGTACTCACTAGGACAGGCTTTGTATGCTGCTAGAGCTCTCCTCTTATCCTTAATGGCTGGCATCAGCAAGCGGTGTTATAAACAGTGTTCTTGAAATGTTCCCATCATTCAGGTGCATTTGCATCAGCTGGGCCTGGAAAGGTTTCCTCAAGCGTTTGGGCAAATTCCTCCACCTTTCTTCGATTGAGAGTCTTGCTGATGTCAATACATGTTCTTTCTTCCTTTTTCATGTGATACAATCTCTTTGTTCACAGTTTTACTCTACTACACACCAGGGAGTGATGAGTATCGCAATCAGCACTCTGGTAACTATGTGTGATCGTAATATTAGGAAGGCTAGAACATCTAATGAGGATCAAATCACGCTGGTGCCAATGCTTGGATGTTGGATGTCTCCAGGAAACTCTGTGTTGAAGCTTCTTATTAAAGAATGTGTTGTTGACACAGAGACCATAATAACAGCAAAACTCCATCAAGCACTGGCCATTTTTGTTCATCTTCCCAATGCCAGAATGGCCTAGACAAGTGGGCCAAGAATTGTGATCAGCACCAACTCTAGTGTTAAAGTCTCCGAGAATGATCAGAACCTGTTTAAGCAAAATATAATCAATAAAGCTATATTGTTCAACTTTTTATACTCAGCTTGGACCTCAATCTTTCTAATTAAAGGGTGTTGACAGAGGTCAACTGGTGGCAGAAGAAAGGAGAGAACGTGTTGTGAGTCTTAGACTAGTGAAACAACCTGGGGACACGTGAGGGGCGTGTCACAGCGAGTGATTGCAGAACCATCTGTGCAACAGGTTACATGACTTCTTACTTGAAACTATATTAGACACCACACATATGCTAATTCTGAAAATGTACAACAACTTACATACTAATGCATGAAAAAATGCCATCACTCGATCACTAGGCTGACAAGTGCAACTCAACAGGAAAGCACAGGAATAGCAAAGAAAAAGTAAAAGAGGCATGTCTGCTGAAGAAGGAGAAATAGACAGCAAGTGGCACTTAAAATGTAGTGTATGCAAACTCATTGACCTTTACAGTCAATGTAGGAATAACCCTTAAATTTTGTCCTCCAAACTATATTGTAGAACTCAGTCTGACAACATTTTAGGAGCAAAGATGGCGGGGGGGAGCAGGCAGTATTCTGTAGACTACCCTTACATTGTCCCTTAGCATCATTGTGTTCATTCATCTTCTCACAAGCTTCTTGAGTACCTTATTTTTTAAATAAATAAGGTTTCTTTATTGCAGACTGCATGTTCAAGGTAATCAAGGACCAGTTTATTCTATCACAGAAACATTTCTGGGTGAGGTATATTCAATACAGTATAATTATTTATAATCTGTTTGAGTAAAACAGTAATATTGATAGGTATAGACTAGTCTAACATGCATAAAAATAAAAACATAAGCCTAAAAAATACAAAATATAATATTTTTTAAAAGGAAAAGCTTCAGTCTAGCTCTCAGAAGAATACCACATTAGCACGAGGCACACCTGTCACAGGAAAGCCTTCTACATTTGAATGTCACAACAGATAAAACCCTCTGATCACTGATCAGAGATAAGATATCTTGGCTTTTATCTTCAATTAATAATTCAAAATAAAAGCTGAGATTCCCAGCTAAGCTCTGCAGGAAAGCTCTTTCTGTAATGTTGATCTAGGCAAAACTAAAGAATAGAGGATAAGCCGAAAAGGAACTGGCTTTGCAAAAGTGATCATGTGGTGAATCCAGTACCTGAATGGGTCATCACCTTTTGATGGTAACCTAGTACGCAGTGGTAGAGGGAGTCATCACAGTAAAAGAAATCACTATGTTTATTTTAAGGTCACCAAGAAAAGCTGCTACAATTGTTAAAGATAAATAAATTAAGAGATATTTGTCTGATCAATTTTTCTTTCTTTCTGTAGTCTATAACCAATCACCCACTCCACAGTGATGACTGACCTAGCTATTTGAAACACTTCAGTTGCAGGTTGAGTCAGCTATGTGCTTCTGTATTTTCTTGCACATCCCATGTGAAACAAATAACCACAGGCAATGTGCAAAATCTGTTCAGCCAAGTGTCCTCACTACAGATTTGGGTAATAGACAGCCTGCCAAGTGTCCAAAACTGATCACCTGCATCTTAAGGGGGAAATGGCTTACCACATTTGTTATGAAATATTCCATCTCTCTTGTATACATGACTAGGACAGAGTAACCAATAGCACCTGTCTTATTTATTAACTGTTGCAGTGTTACTCTCTGATTATTTTGCATCCAAATCCATACTGGAGAATGAACTTCTGGGTTTACTTAAGGCCCACCTGTAACAACAATAAATAAAGGACTGAAATCATTTCAGCCTAAAAGGGATGTTAAAAAACAAAACAAAACTGAGAGACTTTTTCAAAAATCTGTTTTCTATACCTGTTCTATTCTTTCCATTTACTTACCAGTTCTTTAGAATGATCTTCCATATACAGAGAAAAAAGTATTGCTTCAAGGAACAATTCAGTGGCAAATAGCTCTTAGCAAACATTGACAGTGTTTCAGCAGATTTGATAATAAATTGAGATATCTATCAAGTGAGAACAAACATGATGAGAGCAATTCCTTGTACAAAGAAGTCAAGAAACCTTTCCACACCTGGGAGACAGTGGACTAAACTCTATTCCTCTGTTAAATTTCACATTTAGTTCAAACATTCAAAAGCCTCTGGAAACTAAGGGGGAGAAATACCCTGCAGGGTTGCAATCAGAGATCTTTTTCTGATTGGGTAAAAACTCACAGAGTTCTGGAGTTTTGTTTTGTTTTGTGTTTGGATGGAAAGAAAGGAAAAGGGGGAAAATAAGCAACTTTAAAAGAACTATACAAGTGAACCATATAATGAGAGGCATAAGCACTTTTAAAAGGTGAAATATGGCCTAAATAATATCTATAACAGCAGAACACAGTAATGCTTGATTAGGCAAGAGCAAAACTATAATGAATCTCCAATGAAACTATCAAACTGCCAGCATGTCACCTTTGAAAATTATAAAGGTAGCTTGAAAACTCAAATCCAAAATGAATAACTGTGTGGGCTTAGGATCTCATAACCATATATAAATCCTTGTTTATTTGGATTTTTAAAAAATAAAGAATGCTGCAATTTTAAATTTTATAAGAGCAGGAAAAACATTGGTTGCTCTTTTAAGGAAAGAAATATCAACAAAAGTAATTTAACATGCTCCAAGTAGCTTAAGAAGAATGTCACAGTAGCTAAAGTTAGTTAGAGATTCCGAAGGCCTGAATTATTATTATTATTTAATTCCTGATGGAAAATGAAAGCAAGACAGATATAGGAATTTGTATAATATTAAAGTATCCTTGTAGAAGCAAAGCTATAAACCAATACAAAAGAGCATAGAAATTCCTTCTCCAGTGAAATTTTGCTGGCCTCACTTTATCAGTTTGAAGATCTGAACCAGTTTTGCATGGAAATGAAAAGCCTCTGGCTACAAACTGGAGACAAAAGTTGCAACTGTGCCCATAATTTGGACTCTTGGTGAGCATCCAAGAAAATATCGCTGCTACTGTTGTTAAATGTTGTCCATAAAATATTAATAAAATACTCTGAGCAAAAAAAAAAAAAAGAAATGAAATAAGAATGCAACCTACAGAGAATTAATATTTTAAATCCAGGCCAAGTTAGTTGCAGACAAGGGAGCTAGCAATAGTTAAGAAGGATATTCAGCATATTGTTTCTGACAAGACCAAGTGGTATCATCTACAGTGTGCTTCAGGGAAAATCCACCCCCCCCCCTTGTGTAGAGGGCCTCATAACATGGACACATCGCCATCAGAACAAGTTGAACACAACATAAGAGAATAGTGGCTGCTTACCAGATAAAATACAAATGCAATTTCAGAAGCATAAACCATAGCACCACTTACAGTATTATATCTGTGGCAAGGCCCTCAATTTTGCCTATGCCAGGACAGTATGTGGCAGCTGGTTCAGGCAGCCAATTGTGGCAATAAAGAAAGGGTAGCAAATTGTTGTTGCTTATCTTTGTTGTAACAAACACACATAACGTACACACTTTGTTTGTTTGTTTGTTTATTCATTCATTTATTCATTCATTCATTCATTCATTCATTCATTCATTCATTTATTTATTTATTTATTTATTTATTTATTTATTTATTTATTTATTTATTTATTTATTTATTTATTTCAGGAACTGATATGCCTGCTTCTGGGATTTCATGTGCCAATGTAGTCTGACAAAGCTTGGATCCAGTGCAACTTGATTTCGAAGACAGCACTTGTTGGTCTTCCCTGTGCAACAAAATATGCATGTTTTCTAGGGTCTGTTCAGTTTTTCTCTTCAGTTTGAGGAAGACCGACATTGTGACCAAACTGAATGCTGAACACAGAAATGTATGTTTCCTGTGTAGAAATATTCCCATCTCCCAGGACCCGTCAAGGTCACAATACATACTGAAACAGATGATACCTCGAGAGTGGGTAAAACATGAGGCTGCTGAACAGATGCACGGAATGCACTGACAGATGTAACACAATTAATTCTGTTCTGTGTTGAAGGAAGCTGAAGTTGGTTAAGACACCAGAAACATTCATTATCTTTGTCTCATGAAAACAACAGAACATCAGCCAATAAGTAATTTAGAAATATATTCTTCCCATGGTATTACCTACACAGAATGGGGACATCTATCGAAGTGATGGGGACATGTATGCAGGATCTAGCGCCTCCTGCCACTACAAGCACATACTGTTTTTCCTGATGAACACCCAGTGGACATTAATGAAAATGTCTTCTCCAGATATTCAGAGAACTGTACCCAGAGAAGCTCAGGCAACTTCCTCAGTCTATCTCTACGATGCATTTATATTAAACCTTCCGTAAGACAAGACTCCCTGGAAAAGACCCTGATGTTGGGAAAGTGTGAAGGCAAGAGGAGAAGGGGACGACAGAGGACGAGATGGTTGGACAGTGTCACTGAAGTGACCAACATGAATTTGACCAAACTCCGGGAGGCAGTGGAAGACAGGAGGGCCTGGCGTTCTCCAGTCCATGGGTCACAAAGAGTCGGACACGACTAAACGACTAAGCAGCAACAAAATTCCAGTATATTTTGCCTGCAACTAATGGACATGGGGTATCTCCTATATACCATTCCACTTCATCATGTGTTATGTAGTATTTTTTCTCTAAGACTACCTGAGCAATTTTTTCACAATTATCCATCACCCATCATAGCCCATAATGTGCTTTAACCATTGATTAAAGTAACCTAACGTACGGGAAGAAATATCAGCAACCTCCGATATGCAGATGATACCACTCTGATGGCAGAAAGTGAGGAGGAATTAAGGAACCTTGTAATGAGGGTGAAAGAGGAGAGTGCAAAAAACGGTCTGAAGCTCAACATCAGAAAAACTAAGATCATGGCCACTGGTCCCAGCACCTCGTGGGAAATAGAAGGGGAAGATATGGAGGCAGTGACAAATTTTACTTTCTTGGGCTCCATAATCACTGCAGATGGAGACAGCTGCCACGAAATTAAAAGACGCCTGCTTCTTGGGAGGAAAGCGATGACAAACCTTGACAGCATCCTAAAAAGCAGAGACATCACCTTGCCAATGAAAGTCCGGATAGTCACAGCTATGGTTTTTCCTGTAGTGATGTATGGAAGTGAGAGCTGAACCATAAAGAAAGCTGACCGCCGAAGAATTGATGCTTTTGAATCGTGGTGTTGGAGGAGGCTCTTGAGAGTCCCCTGGACTGCAAGGAGAACTAACCTATCAATTCTAAAGGAAATCAACCCTGAGTGCTCACTGGAAGGACAGATCCTTAGCTGAGGCTCCAATACTTTGGCCATCTCATGAGAAGAGAAGACTCCTTGGAAAAGACCTTGATGTTAGGAAAGTGTGAGGGCAAGAGGAGAAGGGTACGACAGAGGATGAGATGGTTGGACAGTGTCATCGAAGCAACCAACATGAATTTGACACAACTCCGGGAGGCAGTGGAAGACAGGAGGGCCTGGCGTGCTCTGGTCCATGGGATCATGAAGAGTCGGACACGACTAAACGACTAAACGAAATATACTTGTTATGCTTCTTGCTATGGATATACGTTGTAATTGCTGTATCACATAAGTTGCTATTTAAATATTGGTATTTTGGTATAAACAAAATTGGTGTTTTTCTAATTTTGCTCTGGGTAAAAACATAGGAAGCTGCCTTATGCTTAGATCATTGGTCCATCAAATTCAGTAATGTGAACTCTAACTGGTAACAGAAACCCAGGATTTCAGGTAGGGTTCTCTTCTCTGCCTAACTGAAGACTGCCATCCAAGTACTCATGAAGCCTAACTTTGCTTAGCTTATAGAATCAATTGAGACTGGTCTTCTCTGGGTGGATGGTTGTACCATATTTAGGGTAGCTCCATGAATTAGGTGCCTGGATCTGGAGCCATTGGTTGAGAGTTCAGTTTCGCATTGTTTAACTCAAGAGAAAAGCCAGCCTTTACAGCCTTTGGCCAACTTCATACTCCCAGTGTCCTGAGAAGAAGGGAATGGTAAGTGACTTCTGAATACTCTATACCTAGGAAACCCTGGATCCCCAGTGTGGTGTAGTGGACACAATGATGGACTAGGACTCTCGAGAACAGAGTTCAAATCCCTGTTCAGCAATGGAAATTCATAAAGGGTGTGGAATCAGTAAAAGGTGTCTTTACAGATATCACTTACCTTGAATGCCCTATTTGGGTCACTTAAAGTTGGTTCATACTTGACAACATAGAACAGAGAGGAAAATCTGGAAAGGATCACCTTGAGTCAGAACAGTACTGATTTATCTCTATGTGCTGCTTGCAAAAGAGTCCTTGTCTAGTACCATCCTTCCGATGCATCTCTACATCCTTTATCTTCCCTGTTCACCACAGGCAATGAATGTGCTAAGGTCTTGCCAGCACTTAGGAAAGCCAAGCCCAGCTTAAATATGTGTCAGTTCTTCCATCTTCTGGAACACTTAGTTGTTGTTTTTTTGCAAGAGATCAACACCAGTTGTCACTCTTTGGAATCTGCAGCAAGTAAGGCCGTGTACATCTGACCAGCCTTTTGCAATGGACTTCCTCTTTGTCCCATCTCTGTGTACAATCCTGAGCTTAGGAAAGCTATTTCTGGATTACAACTCCCAGAATCCTCCAGCCAGCATGACCATGGAACAATCCATGCTACTTCCCACCATTGGTTTGTTTGTGCATTTTATTTTTGTGTGGTGCAAGAACCATTTCTTTTTTGTGCACATTTTTCAAAATTGTTTCCATGTCTCCAGTGAATAAAGCACATTTGTATGAATTTTTGTGTATGTTCATTCTTGGGTGGTGTTCACTGGGGAAATCCAGAGAAAAATCCAACAGAGTGCATTCTCCTCACATCCTTAGAGAAGTGGAAATATTCAAAACACATTTTGACCAAAACTTTCCCTGACATACAGGTTAACTCAAGGGAATAAACTCTGTTCTGCTACCACCTGCAGCTGACTAAATATAGGCTACTGTGGCCTTTTGTTTCCAGAAGAATTGGTGGCTCTCCAAATAATAATGGTATTTATTTGTGGTTGTTCCCTATAAGAGGCTAAAGACAATCACCATATACTATGTAGGGAATGTAGTCAGACAACAGTGAGGCAATGGTGCGGGTGTTAGATGGCACCACAGCTGGCAGATCATATTATTCTTTAATTATTTGATTTGTTAAATATTTATGAAGAGTGCCTGGGTGAACAACAACAACAACAAAATCCACCATCCAGATGTTTGGAGACCTTGCAACAGAATGTTAATTCATAGTGCCGGGCCTCCTAGCACTGCTATTTCCATTCAGTGGAAAACAAATCACCCTAACAAAAGATAATAATAATACAATTAACATAACAGAAGTGGCAAAACATTGGGGCCATTTGGATTTAGGATTTTGTGCACAATGGCTTGCTTCCCATTTGTAAGGCCAAACAAGTGCTTTGGGCAAAATTTACATTCATGTCATCCCCTTTGCTCCCTTTCCTTCTGTTTTCTGTGTCATGTGTCATATGGAAGCCTGCAGTTCAGTTTGCATAAAACTGGTGTGTGCCCTTGAGGAAAACAAGAAGCATGCCTCTCAGTGCTGTGCTAGGAGCATGTTCCAAGAGGAAAATGTGTATCAAGGCATATGCAGTTATTTCAGTGCTGGATGGTTTATTTAATTTTCATTTATTTCTTCCATTTCTTTCCTTTACTACATTTTCTATTTCTCTGTGTGGCGCACAAGGTAAAAACAAAATGTAAAAAAAAAAAAACAAACAAACAAACAAACCACAGATGCAATAGAGTAATTGTTAATTAATGAAGCCACTAAAATAATGACAAAATTCAAACAGATTGCTTTAAAGTAGAGATATAGAGATTAAAATGCCAGAGCAATACTGGATGACTGCAGTGAATCAAAGGAATCATTTATATGGTACTAAACAATCAAACCAGAGAATAATATTAATAAAAGGAGTACCATGTAGCCTACTACTGGAATAGTGTTAAGTGCCACCAATTTTTAAAAAGGCGTTTTTGTGTGTGTGACTGCCATTTGTATTTCATCGTACACTGACGCTTGGGAAAGGTTGACTATGAAGCTTGGAAATATATGTAATGGGACTTGTGATCCTCAGTTATTGAGAATGCAAGCTGTGAAGTGTTTGAAAGGTCAAAACAAGTACATTAACAAGACCCAGAAATGGACTAGGAGCCAGAGATAGTGGGATGGTCGTGTCATGGAATATTTATCAGTTATTATTCCTGCAGTGAAATTCCAAATTTCTGCTATGTAAGTCTCTCTCCTCTCTCAGGAGAGTTCAGGACCCAATTCAGTGATTCAGATTACATCTCAATTCGGTATGAACCAATTCAAAACTGATCAAAAACAAATCAAATGCACATCAAAATCTAGAAATCCAAATCATCACATCTTCCACTGATTTCCACCAAGCATGGGGGGAAAAACAGGTAAGTTGCATCCATTTTCATGAAAGTTAAAAGTGCACTAGTTCTTGAGAGGAAATTAACCCTGTCAAATTACAGGCAAGAAGGTCATGGGATGAGTGATAACAACCTTTAATACAGTACAGTGGTGCCTTGACTTACGAATGTCCCGACTTAACGACCATTTCAAGTTACAACGAGCTCCGGCCGCAAAATTTTGCTTCGAATTGTGGCTGGAGCTTCAAGTTACAATCAAAAAAAGGCAGGGGAAAAAGGCAGGAAATTCAAATTGCTAACTGTTGATAGGTGAAGAGGCTGCTTCTTTATAGCTCTTTCACCGCAATGGTTAGAGTGAGTGCAATCGGAGGAGACTTCGGACTGCCTGGTAAGGTAAGGTGCTGCTTTCTGCTTTTTAAAAACTGTTCTGAATGGGGTTTGCAGTGTGGTTTTGGACTGGGGGGTTATGTTTCTGTGCTGTGATGGGTCTTGGAGGTTTTGTTTGTTTTTTGGTGGGGGTTTTTTGGTATTTTTTCCCATTTCCGATGGGTCTTGGGGGGTTTGCTTTTGGTGGTTTTTTTCCATTTCCGATGTGTCTTGCATGCTTTGCTTGCTTTCTGCTTTGCTTTTCCCTCATTTCCGATGTGTCTTGAACGCTTGGCTTGCTTTCCCCCCCCCCCTTTGGCCGGAATGGATTAATCACGTTTCCAGTTGGTCTTGCTATGTTGTTGTTGTTGTGGGGTTTTTTGTGATTTTTTTCTTCAGCTGGAATGAATTAATTGCATTTCAATGTATTTCAATGGGAAATAGTGCTTTGACTTACGGCCATTTCGACTTACGACCATCTTCCAGAACGGATTAGGTTCGTAAGTTGAGGCACCACTGTATATCACAGAACTGAGTACACCCCCTCACATTTCATAAATATTTTAGTATAACTTTTCATGTGACAACAACACTGAAGAAATGACACTTGGCTACAATATAAAGTAGTGAGTATACAGCTTGTATAACAGTGTAAATGCGCTGTCCCCTCAAAATAACGCAACACACAGCCATTAATGTCTAAAGCGCTGGCAATAAAAGTTGCCATGCAATGTGTCCATTGCTAGCACTGCTAACATTTAACTTCTAGAACAAAACTTGCAGAAGGCTGGGTCTTGTTTCTTCATGCATCGGTCAATCCTGCATTCATCTGAATGCATACTGTAAAATACTGAGCCAATCTTATAAAGGTTGGTATGCTAACTGAAAGAAAACCATAAGCACTCAAGTTCAGTTTGCAAATCTCAGTGACCATCCTGTTGCAGTTCTGCTTACAATAATCTTTTCTAAAACACCTGAAATAAATGTTTTGATTTCAGCTCTCAGTAAAGCAAAAAAGTGCTAGGTTTGTTGATATTAAGTGATCTTACATGAACAGAGGGAAAGGTTATTCCATTACTAGTGTCTGCATAATTTTTCTACAGTGGTTAGTATTAGAAATGGCGCCATGGTTTTAAATGCAAGAAACATCAGTGTGCATCATTACAGAATGATTTGCTAAAAGGAATTTATTTCCACTTCAGGCAGTTAGAAAGTTATACATTGCATTAGATTACATTTCATCATCATCATCATCATCATCATCATCATCATCATCATCATCATCATCATCATCATCATCATCATCATCATCATCATCAATAATAATAATAATAATAATAATAATAATAATAATAATAATAATAATAATAATAATAATAATAATAATAATAAAAAACAGAGTAGCCAACTCTTCAGGGTCCTCATCATTTAATGACTGCTAGAGTTAATGGCATCAAGAACCACAGTCATTCCACTAACATAACTCTACAGGCTCCCTTTCCAATACTTGTTTCTGACGTCTTTCAACCCCTTCTGACACCGCACTTCATTTCACTTGCACTCAACAACCAAGGGGCAACAACAGCTGATATACTGGACATCAGTCTACAACCTTACCCAAGGCTACAGTGGACACATCTCAAGAAGGTTGGGGCATGCTTTGTCAAAGCCTGCATATCCAAACCATTTGGTCTCCTATGAACAAATAATACCACAACAATGTCCTCAAGCTGCTTACCATCTTTAAAAAGCTCTTTGGGCATTTGCACACCTCCATTGAGGAAGAAGAATCCAAGCAATAAAAGAACACAACAGCCATGCATTGCATAAATAAGCAGGGAAATACCCATTTGTCCATTGTACTGTGCCACACACTTCATTTTGAATGTAACATAAAAGCCCTGCTGAATCAAGAGCCCATCTAGTCCAGCTTCCTATATCTCACCGTGGCCCCACCACATGCCTCTGGGAGCACACAAGACAAGTAGATACCTGTCTCCTGATATCCCTCCCCTGCATCTGGCATTTTGAAGTACCTTCCTTTTAAGCCTAGAGATTATACATTCCCAGCATGGCTTGTAACCTGCAACGGACTTTTCCTTCAGGAATCTGTCCAATCCCTTTAAAGGCATCTAGGCCAGATGACATCACCACATCCTGTGACAAGGAGTTCCATGGACTAACAACATGCTGGGTAAAGAAATATTTTCTTCAGTCTGTTCTCACTCTCCCAACACTCAATTGGAGTGAATGTCTCCTGGTTCTACTATTGCATGAGAGGGAAAAGAGCTTCCTCTCTCCACTTTATCCATCCCCCACATAATTTTATACATCTCAATCGTTTCCCCATCTCAGGTGCCTTTTCTCTAGACTGAAGAGCCCCAAATGCTGTTGCCTTTCCTCATAAGGGAGATGCCCCAGCCCAGTCATCCTTTTAGTCACTCTCTTCTGAACCTTTTCCAGTTCTACTATGTCTTTTTTGAGGTGCAGCGACCAGAACTGTACGCAATACTCCAGATGCAGCCTTACCATTTTTTTTTTTACAATGGCATTATAATGTTGGCTGTTTTATTTTCAATCCCCTTTTAAATGAAACTTAGCTTCTTCACTGCTGCCACACACTGGGTTGACACTTTCATCGAGCTGTCCACCAGCACACCGAGATCTCTTTCCTGATCTATCACCGACAGCTTAGAACCCATCAGCTGATAAATAAACGTTTGATTTTTTTTGCCCCAATGTACATTACTTTACATTTTCTTATATTGAAACACATTTGCTATCTTGCCACCCATTCTCCCAGTTTGGAGAGATCCTTCTGGAGCTCTTCACACTCCCTTCTGGTCTTCACCAACTGGAAAAGTTTTGAGTCATCTGCAAACTTGGCCACCTCACTGCTTATCCCTGTCTCCAGGTCATTTATGAACAGGTTGAAAAGAAGCGGTTCTAGGAGAGGTCCCTGGGGCACACGGCTTTTCACCTCTCTCCATTGTGAAAATTGCCCATTGACACCGACTCTTTGTTTCCTGGTTCTCAACCAATTCTCAAGCCATAAGTGGGCCTGCCCTCTTATCCCCTGACTGTGGAGTTTTCTCAGCAGACTTCGGTGAGGGACCACGTCAAATGTTCATTGCAAAAGACAGTACCAAATACTCCTCCTTCTGCAGCAGGATAGGCAAGGGTTGGCAGTTGGAAGGGGATGCCATTGGCTTCAAGACCTGCTATACATCTTCTCACCTTTTCTACTACCAATAAGATTGGTCATGTGACTTTGTGGCTAGAGATCTTTGGCAATCTTAATCATCCTGTGGTGGCCTAGAGAACCGTGGTTTGTACCCTTGCTCAGACTATTCCTATGCCATTTTCTCCATCTTCATTGTTACTTTGACCTATTTTCACACACAGGAGATTGGGAGCTTCATCTGGATCTCCAGTCACTGTGTTTGACAGCTCAGACCATAGGGGAAAATTTATGTGACTAGATTTCCCACCAGAAATCTAAAATATTTTGTGAGCTACCAAGAAGCCATCCAGTTGGCAGTCCTATGCAGTGAAGTGGGGATCCTTCTCAAACTTTCCAGAGGACAGAGAACTCACACCCAATACATATCCTGTTCTAGTTATCCTCCAAGCTCTGTTGGTTTTTTAAGCAAAAAAGGCCTCTCCTTTGCATCATCATAGGTTTATTTAGCAGGTTTATTAACATAACACATTTATCCACCTGGAATCTCTTCACTGTTTACAGATTTGGTCATCCAGAGGTCCCTCAAGAGTTTAAGAATCTCCTACCTCCAAAATCTCAGGAAAAACTTCTTAACTGTCAGTGCAGTATGACAATGGAACCAATTACCTCGGGAGGTGGCAAGCACTCAAACCCTGGAGGCTTTCAAGAGAAAATTAGACAACCATCTGTCAGATATACTTTGATTTGGATTCCTGCACTGAGCAAAGGATTAAACTCAATCGCCATATAGGTCTGTTCCAACTCCATTATTCTATGATTCTATTATTCATTTAGCACATAACTGTAGAATTAAATTTTAATATCTCAATGGCTTCAGAAAAAAATTTAATTTTACCTTCTTTCTTTAGCAAAACAATGCAATATTAGAATAAGAAGTGAGAAATAAACAAATTGCAATATTTGTCAGAAATAGCTGATTTGCTAAATATTCATCCCTTTGTATTTGTCACTTCTAGAGTCTTCCAAAAATATGAAGGGACAAATATTTATCCATTTTTATTCATCCCGCATAACTAGAGAGGGAAAACTAGGCTGCTGGGCAGCTTAGCCTTCCCTCTCTGTGCATGGCCCTCCTTCAGCTGATCAGCAGGCCTAGAGGGAAGAGCTAGGCTACCCTAGCGTCCCACCCCGTTCCCACTGCCCCGGTCCCCTCCTTACTTTGGCTGCCACCTGAGCCACCGTTGCCAATCCATTGCTGCCGTCATCTTGGCAAAGATGGTGGCAGAGGCTTCCCTTAGGGCATTGCAGCCAGTTCTAAGAGAGACCAGGCCACCCTTTGCAGTTACCTGCAGCGGCTTCCTTTGGGGGCAGCAGAACCAGCTCTAAGGGAAACCTTTATTTTAACCTCCCACCCACCCCTTCATACCCTTTGCAAAAGGACTGACCATTTCAAAGGACAGCCCGGTTTCCCTTAGAGCTGGCTCTGCTGCCCCCAAGGGAAGCTGCTGCCACCATCTTTGCAAAGGGCAGCCCAGTTTTCCTTAAGGCGTTGGAGTCAGCCCTAAGGGAAGCCATTGCCACCATGCTTGTAAAGATGATGACGGAAGCAGTGGCGGACGCCACAGTGGCAGAGGCTGCGGTGGTGCGGGCAGTGGCAGCCAAGGTAAGGAGGCAATGGGGCAGTGGGAATGGGGAAGGCTTTGGGAGTGGGGGGCTCAGGGCCCAGCCACAGTCTGTCTAAAAAAACTCGACAAACTAATGAACCAATTCATGATTCGTCAGTTCACCGGGGAAAATACACCATTTTGGCAGTTCAATCTTATCTCTAGTGAGAAACAGTAATACTGTATTTCCAAAAACTTAGCCATGTCATTTGGAAAGGAAGACTCAGATCAGTTGATCTAATTTCCCAAAATCATGAAACAAACATTTGAAATGTGGCTGTTAACCAGGACAGAGATCAAAGGTTTTTAAGCTTGACATGAACGATCTTTCGTGATGAACAATCAATAAATTTATGAGCTATTTTCCATAAAGCTCTCACAACATCACATGAAGCACATGAGACACTGTAATATTTATTTTAGCTAGTTAACAGATTATTGTTGTGAAATATAATACAGTTAGCTTTAGAAAGTATAGATGGGCTAGTGTTCACATTGTGAGACATGAAAACAAAGATCCAGCAAGATCACTTGATTTTATAATATTTAGTTTATTTTGTTTGCTCTCTTGAACATAGCTGGTACAAAGTACTACTCTCAACCTTATCTGATAGCCAAATAAATGGTTTTACCACATCTCACAGTAAAATGATAGCCATTTGGCCTCCAATAGTGTTCCCATCCATCACAGGTAATTTAAAACTGCCAAGGGTTCAGAACGCCTGGGAAAGAGTGACAGGTAAGACTGAGAGAATAACACATAGATTTCTCTTGGCCCAAGCTTATCAGTAAGACATATCTTCACACATGATAGACAGTAACCATTAACTAATACTCTGCGCATATCTGGAGAGCCACCAGGGTAAGAAAAGGTCTGACAGATAAGCTAATTTCTAAAGTGCCTTGATCCATCAGCTGCTGGAGAAATGGCAGAGAAGGTAAAAGTCCCAAAGAGGCCAAAATAGACAATTGCATTAATATTTCTGTGTTGCTCAGCTTTCTTTGGTAACGGACTTCAGAGTGGGTGCTCCTTGGAGAGAAGGCTCAAAGGCAACAACAGCAGGAATGCTATAATTAAGTCTTGGAGACAAGGCTTTCTACATTATGGTATCTCTAGAAACTGTAAATTATCTAATTGTTGAGAACTACTGATGTGATGAACAAAGTATTGCGACAAAGACTTTTAACTTATATGGAGTGAGAAATGCCAGATGTTGAAGCTGGATTCCTGAAAGGAAGATGCACTTGAGATGATACTGCAAATCTCCACTGGCTACTGGAGCACAGGAAAGAATTTCAGAAGATCAATTTATGCTTTGTAGATTATAGTAAAGTATTTGACCATCTGGATTCTGAGAAACTATGGGTTCTTCTGCAAGCAGTGGATGTGCCTCCACACTTGATTGTCCCGATGCATAATCTCTATTCTGGAAAAGAAGCTCCTATCAGGACAGGATATGGAGAGACAAAATAGTTTTGACTAGGCAAAGGTGTAGACAGGGTGCATTTTATACCTACTACGTATCTGTTCGACCTGCATGCAGAATATATCATACAGAAAGCCAAACTAGATTTAAATGAAGGAGGAGTGAAAATTGGCAGGAGAAACATCAATAATTTAAGATATGCAGATGACACCATCTGACTGAGAAAAAGAAGCAATGACTTGAAACAACTTTTAGTGAAAGTGGAAAAAGAATGTGCCAAAGCAGGACTACAGTTGAAAAAAATCATGACTACAGAAGAACTACACAACTTTATTATTAACAATTAAGAAATTGACATAGTAAAAGATTTTGTTTATCTTGGTTTAATGATCAATCAGTAGACAGGCTTGAAAAGAAGAAAGTCGTTCCTTCTTTTGGAGGGACATAGGACAATGAGAGATAAGCCAATAAAAATAATAGCTCTAATTACTCTTCTAGAATGCCCCTCTTGGGAATCTATGGAGAGAGGTGCAAAAGAGGTGATATTCTGGAAAAATTTTCCAACAGAGGTGAACATATTTCCACATATCTTCTCCCTCCATCCTGCTTGAGATGTATTCTCCATCTCCTTCTCAGGAATGCCCCTACAGCAGGCTGAATTCTCCTTTTTCCATGCCCTTTTTTGAGCTTCATGCTTGCCCTCCAGACCTTATTGTCACCAGGACTTAATCCTGTGCCTGCTGTTGTCACCATCCAGTTCTCCCTTTGCTCCCTCCCTCCTTCTCTCTGAGATCACAAAGCTTGATGACACAATTGGGGGGGGGGAGGACTCCCCTCCCAGCATGGAAACCTTACCTAATTCGGGCAGTCTGAATAAGCTATTTGATGCACACAGGAAGTTTATTTCCTGATGTTACTTTTAAATGAAAGAGCACATCCAATATTTATATGTCTGCCTCATCAGACATTGCCAAATCTGAAGGTGTCAGTCACAGGGAGATGAACCCCAGAATGAGCAGTACTGAAGGAAAACTTGGTCTGAGTGTGATTTGTGATACGACTTAAAGCCCAGGCACCCAGTGACTCAGTGGATGCACCCACTAGCTCTCTTCCACAAGCCTTGGTAGCAGCAATGTGAAGCTTGAGAGGAAAGAAAATCCCCCAACTCTTATATTCCTTGCCTCTGCAATATCATAATGGCCCACGTTTGCCACAAGAGTCGACTCCTGTTGTTACTTTTGATCTGGAAATCTCACAGAATTGGACGCTGCTGGCCCAGTAAGCTTAAATACAGTTGAATTACAAATCTTTGAAAATGGCCTCTAGCATACAATAAGGCATACATTTAGGCTCCCCCCCCCCCAATAATATCAAAATTTAGGCTCCAAATTTCCACAAACAATTCCTGTTTTGGAATACAGAGAGACTGAATCTCAATAAGCTCCTGATTTTACCAAATAGACTGGAGGTTATTCAGGTAATGAAATGTGTTGTGCGACCTATATATTCCCCCAGTACATAATTGGCTACTTGTGAAGATGTACTAGGTCTGATTATTCTCCTTTCAACAAAAGAAGTAACAAAGTGGTCATACTCGAATTATATACTGGCTTGCTGAACCAACTGGTGAGACAGCATTGGGACCCTGAATCTCTTTTGCGATTGCAGAAGAAATAGGAATGGATAAGAAAACAGATAGATTGTTGCTTGGCAACAATGCTTTTGTTATTTCTTGGACAGGCAAACATTGATTCCTTACCTGAACTTCTCAAAATTGACACCCAGGCCTCTGCTCTTATAGGCAAAAGGAACAAAGTATTTCTTAATATTCTTTTTATGTATAAATCAGTTCAGTGCAAGGCCTTAGTTCTTGCCTCATTGGGATGAAGAATAATTTCCTTTTGAAACCTCATCACAAGACAGCTTGAGGGATATCTAAGACACTTTTCCACAACTCTGTTTTTAATTCTTATTTTTATTACGTTAAAAAAAGAGAGAGCAAGCAATGAAAAAGAGTAATAGAATAATGGAGTTGGAAGGGGCTTATAAAGCCATCAAGCCCAACCCCCTGCTCAATGCAGGAATACAAATCAAATTATATCTGACATATGGTTGGTTAATTTTCTTTTCAATGCAGCCAGTGTTGGAGCACTCACTACCTCCTGAGATAACTGGTTCCATTGTCACACTGCTGTAACATAGGTAGTTTTTTCCTGATATTCAGCCATAATCTGCTTTCCTGTGACCTGAACCCATTAGTATGTGTGCTATGAGTCCTATGATAAGTGTAAGTAAACCCTATGAAATGGAATGGGATGTCTACAGAGATGTGCATGACATCAGGCTTCATGTATGCCAAATTCACAAAGCAAAGCATTCTCTTCTCAGTTTCTAAGAATTCTTACTCTCTGTCACCCATGGGATATTTTGAAATGAAAATAAGTCAAAAAAACTTGAATTTAAATACAGCGATGGTCTCCACACCTGCCCATTCTTCATTGAAAGCCAAATTACGAATTTGAGGCAGAGCAACTGTGCATAATAACCTTGTTTGGTAGAACCATACATTCTACCAGTTGGTATCATTTATTTATTTATTTATTTATTTATTTATTTATTTATTTATTTATTTATTTATTTATTTAATATCCCGCCTATCTGGTCAGTTACGACCACTCTAGGCGGCTTACAACATAAAAATACACAGTAAATATAAAAAAGATTGTTACATAATGAGCACATTCAACAAGATGGGAGGCAAACAGTGGGAGAGGAAGGAGAGGAAACATCAGGAAATAACTGGAGGGAAGGCCTCCCGAAACATCCATGTTTTAAATTGATTTTTAAAGATACCAGCTCAAATTCCTCAGCCATTTCATATACTTATAACTTAATGATGGAACAAAGAACCAACAAACACACATCCATGCACATCTGTAGAATTAGTAAAATACTGTGCACAAAACAGCAATAACTTTGTTGGCTCAAAGCAAATTCTCATCTCCCTACTGATATACTTTATAGGACAATCAATAAGAAACAGTGGCTGAAATCCAGTAGTGAGGTGCACCTAGAATACACTCACTGAATCAAAGGAACTTACATAGGTGTTGACTCTTCAAATACCCATTGACTCAATGGGCCTACTCTGGTTGTGGCGTACTACTGGATTTCAGCCAATAAGTGTGCAAAGGCACAAAGATAAAACACTAGCTTTCAGAATACACTCTCTTTATGCCAAGAATTGGAAGAAATCAGTGATACCAAAACAAGAGGAAGTTATTGAGAAGATATGGGAAGTGGCAGAAATGGGTATGTTATCAGGTGTTGAAAGACTGTCTAATACAAAAGGCAACTGAACGATGGGATTTAATATATAAATGGCTTGAGTCACCAGATAGTGCTTGAATAACATAGATTTAAACTAAGATATAAATGTAAGTTAAAACCTGGAGGGCATTCAAATTCTAGAAAAGCAGAAAGTTGATTTGATATTGCAACATGAATAGATTGGATTTCAGTACATTTTGTATTCTCCCCCTCCTTTTTTTCTCCCCCCATATCCCCCTTTACCTTCTGTACCCCTCACCTCATCCCAAGTTGTTAATTTTTTAAAAAAAGAATACACTTTCTTCATCATGCAAGATGTTAAAAGTAGGAAAGGAGGGAACCTGAAAGCGGGGCAGGCTTTTTTGGGCTTCTTCACACTTTTTTCTAGCTTTTTGGGTATCTAAAAAAGGTATCATCTCCATATGGGTGACTGATAATTGTATCACCTCTATACTCAGATGGCATATGGGTTCAGGCTGTTGTGAACAATCACAGTCTCTGCTTAAAACCTGAAAATACCAGAGCATTAGACTTACAGCATATGTAGGAACTTGTACAAATGAAATTAAACTGTGCTGGAAGCAGACTCTTCCCCCCACCCCCACCCCTTTGAAATACTGCAATACAGGGGGAGGAGAAAGGTAGTAGGAGGCTAGAATATATCACAGCAGCAAGATGAGCTATTTGGATCCATGTGGGAATTTAGACTGCAGGACAGAGAGTGCAGAGAAATGTGTGTAGGAGATTATTGGCAATGGATAGAGCCAGCATAAAAATGTGCCAGGATCATTATAAGAAAGTAACTGGGGGGATGCGTTCTTTTGGGGGCTGGATTTCAGGCTGGCTGCTGTTGCTTTTGGGATTGTGTGGGTTAATCTCATTTTGGCTGGGGTTCAATGTTAGTACAAATTGATTGTGTTGAGTTTTGTTTTGTTTTTCAGATTCCTGCGTGCTGTAAGGATTGTTTCCCAGAGCCTAATTTGTTTTATAGAATTGCAATGCAAGAGACCATGGGATTTTCACCATGTGTGTGTTGAGTCGTCATGTTGCATGACTCTAAGGGCGGAGAATTTCAAATTCAAGAACTCTGGCCATTCTCAGCTGACAGTCAATAGCATTTAAGGGCTTTAGCACAGTTAGATCAATCCTAAAGTCTCCTCAGTGGGTGTCCTTCCTATTTTTGCAGTACAGCTCCTATCAGTTCTGATCACTTGGTGTGTCGAGGGAGCATGAGATCTGAAATCCAGTGGTGGAGTGGTTGCAGCTTTGTGTGTGTGTGTGTGGTTTATTAGATCAGATGGGCGGGATACAAATCAAATTAATAATAATAATAATAATAATAATAATAATAATAATAATAATAATAATAATAATAATAATAATAATAATAATAATAATAATAATAATAATAATAATAATAATAATTATTATTATTATTATTATTATTATTATTATTATTATTATTATTATTTGTAGTTTCCAATCTGTTGTATCGTATCTCGGTATTCAGCCTTTGCAGTTGGTTATGCAGTTGATTCATCTAACCCACCACTCTCCACTCTTACTGGCAGGAGCTCTCTAGACTCTATTCATTGTCCCCTTACCCCAGAATAAGATATGAGACACTGTTATGGAATAAACATGTGCTACACTTTATTGAATATTCAAATTTGTCCTTTATGGAAAAAGGGGGGTCCTGCTGTAGTGCAGAATCAGGTTCTGCAGAGGGGTCTCAACAGACCCCTACCAAACTATGGGCGAATCCCGAGCCCCAAGATCTCGCAGTTGTGAAGACAGTGAGAACCTGACCAGCCCAAATTTGCCCACCCCTGGAACTCAAGTCCCCTTCTTCTTGTTGACTGTTGGTCCGGGAGTGGCCCCAGCAGATCTTCTCCTCCAAGCACTAGAATCACACGATCCACAGTGCTGGAAGATCAGATGAGCTATTCCTTACCTGTGTTTGTGAGGGGACTCACCAAACCCTGTTATATCCACACTACCCACCATGGCAAGGGGCAAGCTATGCTTAAGGCCCATGCCCGCCATCAAGCCTCCCAAGCCCCAAAAGCAAGGCCCCCATGATGTCAGCCAAAAATATTTCCAAAGCTCTGTTGGAGAGGTGTACTCCATCCTGACGAAAGAGCTCGGGCCTGTCAGCACGGATCTCCTGTTGACCAATCGCTGGTCCAAGGCAATCGTATACAGCTCTACACAACTCTCTGTTAACCCGCTTCCTTGTGGTGTTAACATGCTGAACCTGGCACCCATCGCACTAAACAGGCTGAGGGATGATCATGGACCAGACAATACTCATCTTTGGATACATTGCCCTCAGCCATCTGAGGTCTCGGATAACATCCAAAACCAATGCCTTGCCACCTTGCTTTGCCAGGTCATTATCTCCCAGATGTATAATCAAGACATCTGGGGTTTTATGCTGAATGCAGATGCTCTGCACAACTGGCTTCATAACAGTCCATGGATCCCTCTCCACACAATTTGGGCTCTGTCTGCAAGACCCAGATCGCTCTCCCACTCTGACTGAGCAGCATATCTCACAGCCTGAAACACGAAGCTGTGGCCCACTATCATTACCTGTCACCGACTCTCCTGTAAGAGTGGACCTGCAAGACAAAATATGCACCTGCCTAGATGTGAGGGTTCTTACATATCTACGATAGCTGGTAGATGACCAACACCCCAAATGCTTGATGTCATCAGGATGATAGCCTAGCACAGCTGTCGTTGAGGCTGATCCTATTCTAAATGAGTGAGTTCTGAATTTCATACCTTGGGCCCCTACTCTGCTTAAGGCCAAGTCAGTCATTTTCCAGAACTGATCTTATGTCAAAGGGGTTCCATCCTCATGTATGAAAAAATACCCTTGACCCTGTCCTCTAACTCATAAATAATTACCTATCGCTTTTACAGGGCAAAGACTCGGCACCAAACAAGGATGCAGGGTCAGGTCTGCTCCTTTGCCCCACTGATCTGCCTTGGATCGGTGAATATGTACCCGCACAGTATTCTCCTCTATTGCCACATCATACAATTATAAAGCCACTATTGATACATCCCCTTTACCTGATGCTACGACCTCATTAATCCTCGGTGCACCAAAAAATGTCATCAATGAAGCTGCCTGGAACAGCACAGCTTCATATGCGTCCCTGCAGATAAAAGGCCACATTTGACATATCTTCTCCAACAATGCCGGGGATAATGGAGTCCTCGAGTCCCTAACACAACCCCTTTCTTTATTCCAGCCTTTGATCATTTTCTTGATATGAAGATCAATGGTTTAGTCCTGATACCCATGAATCCTAGCATTAAAGGCTAAAGCTGACAACTTACCCTGGATGGAACCTGGGGCTAAACCTTTCCTATGGTGAAACACTAGAAACTGCTGAAGGTGTTCAACAGGGGCAGGTCAACCCAATTCCAGCCCCACAGTCTTTCTGAACTCCTGGAATTCTATATGCACTGCCTGGTAGGCTTTCCATATTCTCGGAGCCAAGGACAAGCCTATTGCTCATTCCGTATCAACGTGCACACTCCGAGTGATATGTTGACATGATAAGGCATTGGCTAGGCTGTTATCCAGATCGGAATGCCCTTTGCATGGATCAGAACATTGAACCTCAGTGTACGTAATGTAAATGCATGCACGAATGCTACAATGCATTCTGAGCATGACATAAGGTTGTTCACAATATGAACTACCACCTGATTGTCACACCAGAAGCGTACAGACGTATTAGCCCATTCATGCACCGACAGCCACAAGGCCCCTATAATCGGAAAAAAATCAAAAAAGTAAAGTCCCTCGTGATACCTTGCTGGTGCCATTCTTCAGGCCATAGCCCAGCACACCATCTTCCCTTGAAATAAATTCCAAAGCCTAGAGATCCGGCCACGTCAGTATGCAACTGAAATTCCAACCAGAATTGAAATTCCAACCTCCAAAAGGACACCCCATTAAATTCAGCTAAAAACTGGCTCCATACTTGTAGGTCACTTGTCCTATGAAAACGTTGGGGCATTTGTGGGTGTGCGTTCAACCCCACACAAGCCCGGCTATGCCGCACCCCATCCTATGCCTCCTTCCCTGCCTTTCCCTTTCTGATTTCCTTTTTTTACAAGTAATTTGGAACGCATTGGGCAATAGGCTCTGAGAGTCTGAGCTGAAGCCCGACAATCAAACTGGGGGGGGGCGCCGATGCAAACCCCCCATCCAAAATGGCATCCGGCCACTGTGACGTAGCAACAATTATCTCCTCCAAGCAGCACTCCCCCCCCCCATTCCTCTCATCTCTCTCTGTGAGCTTATCCAGTCTCGTGTTATCCCTGGAATGGGACAATGGCATCTCCACACTGCCGAAGAGCTCAGCAGCGGACCAGACAAAAGGTGTTTCCTCTGCTTTCTATGACAGAGGTCTCAACAGAGGCCTTTACCAACCTGATTCCTTGAGAGTTTTTTGATATACCCAGGGCTGAAGCTGTGATCTTTTGAATGCAAAGTGCACGTCATTGCACAATGGTGTCTCTTAAAGTGTTTTAACACAAATTGCACACCAAGGCAACAAACACTACATTTGTTTTGTGCACTAGCACCCTGAATGCTTAAAGCCTGGGAATTAAATTAAGAACGTTCCTCTTTTGGAAACTTCAAGTCAAAAAGTCAAGGCACCCTAAGAGACCTCCTCATTAAAAGCAAGTGTGCTGAATTTAAAAGGTGGCTTATGGCCAAGGGTGGTGGAAGGGAGATATAGTTGTGTTTGATTATCTAGTTGCAGCCTAAACATTAGAATCACTCCCCTTTTTTCCTGCAACATTTAAAAATGAACCTTATTCCAAACAATAAAAGGCTTCTTAAATGAGCAACATAATGTTCTTTGTCATAATCACCACGGCAAGGAGAAAATTGCTAACATCATTCCCAAACCAGATTTGTCAGTCATGCCGCTCTGTGCATGGAGTAACAATGCTCTCTGCAATTAATATCAAACCTGCCAAGGCACTTCTGGCTCCTGATGGTGTGCTTCTTCCATCAACAGAACTGCAAAAAAAGAGAGAGAGAGAGAAAAAACTACAGAAGAGTGGGTGGGGGAGAGAGAGAGAGAGAGAGAGAGAGAGAGAGAACACGCACTGGTGAGGAGGAGGAGGGGGCTGGGGAGAAAAACAGAGAGAGAGAAGAAACAGCTTTGTATCCGATTGGGCTAGGAATAGAAAGATAATTGCAGTGCATTTTGCACAAAATTGCAGCAGTTTGAAATGTCTCCTCACTCCCTCCCACCCTGCCCATTTTCTGTTTAATTATAGTTATTATTGCACTCTTAAGAAATTCAGCTGGTGAGGAACAATTCCTTTTCTTCCTTTTCAAACACATCCAGCCTAGCCATTATGCACTCTTTCTCTGTGACCCGAGATGAAACCAAGTGCTACTGGATTCATGTTTACGCCAGGCACCTCCGATGCAATCATTATTTGGCGGTCAGCATGCACAACGCTTACAGAAGGAAATGGGCAAGGGAGGCAGAGGGAAGTAAACAGAACTATTCTTCTTGGCCTCTCGCTGTGCTTTGTATCACTGCGTTTCCTCCAATATCAGCGCAATGCATTATCAAGCCATAATGAATGTGTAAGAGCCCAGTGGAAAGGAAAGTACAGCTTCAGGTATGCATAAGGCAATCTGGAAACACCACCCCACCCCACCCCTGTGTGTGTTTAAACAGATATGTGCCTAATGCTGCTATTTGCACAGAAACAACGGAAACCTCCACACTCAGGTAGGAGGGGCTGAAGACAAGGCAAAGCAAATAAAGGCATCTTTTCCAAGCCAAGCTATTCAGCCTTATAAATGTCTGATTAAATACAGTTTGCTCATCACACCTGTAAGCATGACACTAAAAAAGCAAATACATATGGGAGAGCGCCTGCTCTTTGATTGCAACTAGATTGTAAAAATAAGCCTGCAGCAAACAGCCATGTGAAGCAAAGCAGGGTGGAAATAAATAAGACCCCGCAGGACACACTACAGATCTCATTTATACATTGCTGCTGAAGTCCTGTCAAACAACTTGCTGCTCAATCCAGGGAGCACTCGTGGTGAAATCAATAAAGACACTTGTCTGAGTAAGTATGCCAGTTGCCTAAGTCATTAAAAAAAAGAAGCCACAAAGACTGCCGATGTAAACCACAACTCAATTAACCTAAGGCAGGGGTAGGGAATACATAGCCTGTGGCCTGTCTGCAGCCTCCACTGTCCTGGTTGCTAAAGGAACAGAGGTAACATTCTCCTCTTTTCTTCCAGTTGCTCCACGCAGGGAAGTGGATGCAGTCTTGCAAGGTTCTCTGGTGCAGTTGAGACTGCAGCAAATTTGAAAAACACCCTTGACAATAGTTTGTGTTGGGAGGGGGGGGGAAATGATTAACTGATGAAAAAAAGGAGTCAGATTCTCCTGTCTCTTTGGTAGCACAAGAGGGGTGTCTCTTTGGTAGCACAAGAGGGCATCCTGTTAGACCATCTTGACAGCTGCCATTGGTGTTGTCAACATTCAGACTGCCCTTTGCTATGTAAAGTTTGGCATTGTTTTTCCTGATGGCAATGTAGGCATCATATTGTGCAGCAATATTGGGCCATTTCCCATAGTTTTGAATCACAGAGGTAGAAACATAATATTCCACATTCATAAACCAAAAGTCTTTTTAAGAATTGAATCATCCACTGTATCAGCCACGTCAACTAGGCCTCTGCCTACACTTGGGACAGTGACCTTTGTTCACTTGTGATTTCTGAGAATTACATTAAGTGAAGGCCTGTGAAATGGATGGAAATATCCTACTGCCAACACAAAGCATCAATACACTTGGTGGCTTTATATCCTGTAATGAACAGGAGATGCTTTTCTCTCAGTCCCACCACCTTAACATGTGCCTTTGGTAGAGACATAGGAAAAGGCCTTTTCTGTTGCTGTTCCCAGACTTTGGAACTCCCTTCTATGGGAGGCCAGTCTGGCCACATCTTTGCTGCCCTTCCACAAGCAGGCAAAGACTATTTGAATAGAAAAGTTTCTATTCAGGCAAATCTTCCCTCAGTAACTAGCTACAGTGCCTGTATGTGATTTTTAGATGGATCGTTATGCATTACTGCTTTGACTGGGCTTTTAGTACTACTTGTGTTTTTTTTCCATTTTTGTGTTTTCCAATTCTCAGAGTGGCATTTGTGTTTTTTCCCCTTTTTCAATATTTGCATACTTATTGTTCTTAGCTTTAAATATTGCCTTTCAGTGTTGTAAGATGCCTTGGGTCCTTTTCAAGGAGAAAAGCAGGAAAATATTTTAAATAAATAAACAAACAATTGTTACATGCAATTGGCAACTCTGCTTGAGGGCTATGGCATCTATATATCAGACAAGAACATGATGAACATCAACAAAAAATTTTAGTCATGAAAAAATATACCTCAATGCATTCAGGGATCATGTCCAGAAAACCCACCAAAAACAAACCCCCCCCAAAAAAAGAGCAACTGCAAGATTTTTTTTCCACCCCTGCATGAGAGGGAAAAGACCAGTCTTTTTTTTCTCATTAGCAACATTAGCAAAAATTTTCTAAGCATCTCCTCCATATGTTCCCCCACCCATTATATCATTGAAGCAGAATGAGAGTGTTAAAAACAATGGAGGAAAAGCTCATGCTGATGAGGTGACATTCTTTGCTGATTAAGTGTACGCTCCATTGTGTCTCAACCGCTCATTCTGTTATAATGACTCTGGCTGTACAGATATATATATATATGGGAGTCATCAGAACAGAGTAAAGAGGGTCAGCAACAATAAAGGATGGAATTGAATTTTGGGGAAATTCCTAAAGGGGTCATCTAGGACAGAATGATATACAATGCTCAGTGTTTTATGGTGCAACATACAAAATGCTGTATAAAGCAGTTCATTGTACAATCCAGCTAATGAGTTCTCCCCAGATTGCTCACCTCCTGATGGGATTTTATTGATAAAAAGTAACTTTTTCACCTTCCCATTCCCCTTTACTAGAAACAACTGCAACCAGCAAGACTGAGCCTGACACAATGGTAACCCCATATCTAGCCCTCTGTTATAGAACAAATCTTCTAAAAATCAGTATTACAATATCATCACATTTAACAATTGCTGGCATTGGTAAAAAAAATACGCCACATGACATGGTATAAGAAAAGCAACCCAAGCATTGTTCCAAAGTATCACTAAATTTCAACATTAAGCAGTAGAGGTATGGAAGTCTCATACTAAGATGAGAATATATATATATCCTCATCTTAGTATGAGACTTCCATATATATATTTCATACCTCTACAGTAAATGAGGCAATGATGCCACCCTACACACACACACACACAGAGAGAGAGAGAGAGAGAGAGAGAGAGAGAGCAAGATGGATACCCACTGGAAATGTTGTTCTTGATACATTCCACGCCAGGAGGAAGTTCATGTGTGATATACACTCTACATGATGTACATTCCACATGACAGCATGAATATAAAGATACAATTTTACTTTTTTTAGTAGTATTCATGTGGCATAAATATTGTATAGAACTTCCTTCCCTTAAAGTGTTACACTACAGTTCCCAGAATCCCAGTCAGCACAGGACACTGGAAAAAGTGATAGTGTGATGATAACTCCCACTACCTTATTGATTTATTTTGCTCTGACTAAGAAGGAGATCTACATTCGGAAATTGCTTTTCTAAAAAAGATATGCATTTATTTGGAAACATTCTACCCCATGATCAGAAAACGAAAGGTCCAAACATTGGTCCAGCCCATTCTTTTGGTGTATCAGGGATCTTTTCTGTTGGGTTTTGGTTTTTTCCAAGCCATTCTCATCTATATATATTCCACATTTGTTCTGTAATGTGGCAATACTTGAAACCCAGACTATTTAGATGGCTACTGCCATAGCACATCATATCTCAGGGGTCATCTACACTGGTCCTTTTGGAGTGAGCTGATGCGGTCTAAATAGGGTCACTTGAGATTGATGGAGGTCCCAAATACATTTGGTGCAATCATCACATCCAAATGGCATACAGACCTCAGGAGACCCTATTTAGTCTTGTTCTTTCCTCTGGTATATTTGCTGATATCCTGAAGTGCCTTGCTTATTGAGTCACTTCACAATATCAGAAATAGACATGGAAAGAGCCTTGTCAGCATAAGGCTGGTTTCTTGGTGCACTCTGGATATGGACCAAACTAGAGCAAACCTACTCACAGTGTAGAAGCCCTTGACAAGGCCTCAGAAAGGTGCGGATAAGGGCACTCTGGGGACGGATTGATTTACTCTAGCAATTATGTTGTCTGATTGCCAGAAAGAAGAATGAACCAACTCATCCCCCACAATAGGACAGCCTTAATTCACTCTTAAAATTTCTCTCACTGGTACCATCTGCTGAAAACAAACCACTCAAGGGCGCAATACATACATAAACTTACTTTTCCCTCCTTGAGAACCGCATTCACAGAACTCCATTACCAAACCATGCCAACTGCTGTCTTAGACAGCAAGTACATGAATGTCCCCAAGCATCTAAGGCTGTGTATTTGCGGAGCAGGTGAGATAGAGGATGTTGTCCACTATTTACTTAACTGCCAGCTCTATCAAAACCCCAGAGGAAAATTCCTGGGTAACATTTTGGCTGCTCTACAGGAGGAAAGCCCTCAGACAAAGGTGGCCAGGTTACTTTTGGATTGTGACCCATATATCACATACAGAACAGCGCTGTTTGCAAAAGCAGCCAGAAACATTCGTGCTAATTTCCCGAGAGCCATCACAATCAGTTGTGCGGGAGACTCCCAGATATGAAGGGTCTCTTATTATTTTATATGTCTGTGATTTTATCATTATTTTATTTGATTATATTTGTATTTTAAACACTTGTGTCGGCTTTTAGCTAATACAATAAACTTGACTTGAAAAAACTCATCACCCACAGTAAACCAAATCATAGGACAAATGCCTGTCTGATCAAGCCCTGAAAGGCGAAGATGAGATCAACCTACATGATTTCCACCATGGGCCCATACTCTACTAATAATTTATCTCATATTCCAACAGTGCTACTACTATTTATTTGTTTGTTAGTTTGTTTGCTTGCTTTTTTGTTCATTCGTTCGTTCCATTTTTACCCTGCCCATCTAGATTCGGGAATCTACTCTAAGCAGCTTATAGAATGTAAAGATAAAAACAGCATTAAAATAACTTTGATCATAAGAGCAGAAAGAACAATAAAGAAAACAGGATCCAAGGTGGGATAAAGAAGCTATGTATTGGCTCTGATTATTTTTTGATTAATGGGGAACTATCCAAGCTGACAATCTGGTATTTTCCCACCCACACATGATGAATCATGAAAATGAACATCGAACATACCACTCAATACTATAGGACTCAGAAAACTGCATGGATGCTTAATAAAAAATGTCATACGTCAGGGGACTTATCTTTGGTTGAAACTACACAATTGCAACACACCAGGGAAAGTGTAATTGCTGTGGCTTGGCTGCAAAGAGGCATGACCTTACTTGTAACACATGTTCAAATTATAGCTCTTTTTTCTATGTTTTAATCCGGGACATTGATATGTTTGGTGGGAGATAATCTGGTGTGGATGGGTCTGCACACTGTTGCTGTGAGCGTGTCAGGAGTTGGGCATGACATCACATGTGGGGAACATCCTGTCCTGCTCTCCTTCATGCTCCCAGTCTCTTTTCTACAATCACAAATCTCTGGATGTGTGATTTTAAATCCAGGTTAAATGCAGGTTAAAAATATAACGGGTCTTCCACCTGTACAAATGGGGGCACAAAAGAAAAATTCAAAGGCACAACAACAGGAATGGACTCATGGGGTAGTTGGGAGAGGATCAAGAGGAGATGGGATGTGTGGAAGAGTTGGGCAGACAAGTGTTGGGAGAAAAAGGGCTGGCCTTGTACTAATCAAAATTGCAGTGTATCTGTTACAAAAATTAAACAAATCAGATCAGGAAAGACCTGGGTTGGCTCTGATTTTGAACTGCCATATTGTTTGGCATTGTGTACAGTACCATGACAGGAGCTGCTGCAGATTCAATCAGCTTTCTCTGGAGAGTGCAGTTTCAGTCTTTGTATTTTCTCCATACATCTTGATGCTAACAATCGTTTACTGACACTTAAACCTCTCCACAGCCTTCATCAAAACGAATGTCTTTGATGTCACTGACGTAACTGTGATAGGATGTGTGTGTGTGTGTGTGTGTGTGTGTGTGTGTGTGTGTGTGTGTGTGTGTGTGTGTGTGTGTGTGTGTGTGTGTGTGTGTGTGTGTGTGTGGTATCTGAAATGCAATTCACAGAGTCATAGATGGATACCCTTTTGTCCTTCTCCCTGCATCAGGCTAAGCCGGGAGGCAGCTCAATGCAACATTCATCGTTCTACTTGATCTTAACCCAGCCAAGGTGGGAGAGAGACCAGAGGTGTCTCTTCATACTGGTGTCTCTCTAACCCATGAACTGAGTGAAGCAAGCCTTTCTTGTGCAGCCCAAGACCTCAGTTGCATTTGTACTTCTGTTGCAGCCAGACTGTTGTGCTCAGTCATTGTCCTGCTCATGGCACTTGATCCCAGCTTGCTCTTCATGAAATGCATTAAACCCATTTGGATCACTGTGGGCCACCCTATAGGATCAGGACCATTTTGTGGCAACTGGTTGTGGCTGCAGTCCGTCATGTTCTATGTGAGGGAAAGGAAGTTCC
Source organism: Pogona vitticeps (assembly GCF_051106095.1). NCBI lineage: Eukaryota > Metazoa > Chordata > Lepidosauria > Squamata > Agamidae > Pogona > Pogona vitticeps. The sequence continues at coordinate 65,519,701 of NC_135783.1, read as the reverse complement.
ATGTTATTTAAATGTGCCATATTTATAGAGAAAAAGCTGATGCCTGAGAGCTTCCTGTCTTTTGAAGAAGGAAAAATAAAGTACAGATTGACTGAGAGTTAGGCAGTGATAGAGGTGAGGTGAATGTTACACCCTTTCAAAGGTTCACCCTCTGGAGGTTCTATAGGAAACAAGAGAGGGAGGAAGGCAAGTGCTGGCAAAGACAACATCAGGGCTGGCCTCAGTTACACCAAATGCAGCTGAAGGGCCAAACTACTAAGGCAGCCATATGGAAAAGAAGATTGGGTTCCCGTACCTTTAGCAATTGTGTGGAAGAAGGAATGTCAGCAGGTGAAGCTTGCATGACATACCCCATGATGCAGTGGTTAAATTGCAGTACTGAGGTCAGGCCTTTGCTTACTACCTGAAGTTTAGTCCCAATAGATTCAGGTAGCTGGTTCAAGGTTGACTCAGTCTTCCATCCTTCCAAGGTTAGTAAAATTAGTGAGGGGGGTGGCAAAGTGTTGTTTACATATGTATTCTCAAACGCTTTCACTACCAGGATCTGTTGTTTGGTCCTTGATTTGCATTCAGCATAACAGAAGCAGTACCTGATGTTGTCTTTGCCAGTGCAAAGCAGTTTCTTTTTCTTGTGTCTCTCCCACACACAAACTACACATTATGCCTGCTACACAGCATATATATAGCTATTATTTCTTCTTTTCCTTATATGTATTAGAGGGAGCATGGGGTGATTTAGGAGGATTCTGGTATATAGGGCAAATGGGGGTTATTCCTCTCCATCACGTGCCCTCTGAAACATTCTGTCTCTGAAGTTACAACCAGTAGGGAAAAAGAAGTTCCTGGTTGTGCCATGGGGAACATTTTATGTTTATTAGGAATAGGATTGGGAAGGGAAGGGAAGCAATAAGCTTCCCTAATTTCTCCCGCTCCTCAAAGTCACTATCAAATGTATTCAAAACTGGGACGATGGCTCCTTCAATTCACAGAAGTTCAGCAATTAAAATCTTGGAGAAGTTTGACACTTCCTTAATAGTCAACTAGGCCTTCTGTTCTTTCTCTCTGCAAGGGGACATTTTGCTTCTCAGAAGGAAAGGAGTTATTTTGTGTATAGTAAGTGAAAATATGCATAGAAAACAAAGGAACAAATGAGGAGAGGGAAGGGAACTTCATCTCACTCTTGGATGAAGGCAAGGAACCTTTTAACACTTTCCAAAATCCTCATTAAGCTGCCTCTGTTGAGACTGCCATGGACAAAGAATTTAGCAAGCATTTCACTTATCCTTTGTGTTTGTCTTTTATTCTATTCATGTTCTGTAGATACTAGTTTTTAAAAGTGGGATATACTGTAAATAAATAAATAAATAATGTAGTTTCAAATAAAGAATAAATACTGTGTATTCTTGAAGGCTTTCACGGCCAGGATCCGATGGTTGTTGTAGGTTTTTTTGGGCTGTTTGGCCGTGTTCTGGAGGTTTTTCTTCCTAACGTTTCACCAGTCTCTGTGGCTGGCATCTTTATCGGACAGGAGTTGGAACTCTGTTAGAACACAGACAGAATTCTAACTCCTGTCCTCTGAAGATTACAGCCACAGAGACTGGTGAAACATTAGGAAGGAAAATCTCCAGAACACAGCCAAACAGCCCGAAAAATGAACAACAACCCATGAATACTGTCTTTGTACATATACGATGCAAAGTCTTCTGATTATCACCCATGCAGAGTGGTCAAAAACAATGGTATGATATCAAAGTGTCTCCCTTTCTCCAACCCATTCAAGCAGCAACCAGTGAAGCCAAGCCCAGATGAGGGAGCTGTTAACTCAATGACAAAGTGTCATGGGTTGGGTTTCTCTTTTTAAAAAATAACACTTTATCAGGGATATAGGGAGAGAGAGCTGGGGGACTAATCTATATGTATTAGAGTACCATATACAAGAAAAAAATGATCATGCCAATATTTTAGGCTAGGATTCTAAACTTGCTTAACCAGAGAGTGAAAGTGACTGGACAAAAGGTGCTTACTTATAAGTTAACATAATAAAGATCGTGGTATTAATAATCTCTAGCATAAATAAAATGATCAAAACTGCCCTGTTCTATTTAGCCTCTTAAGTCGGCACGATTCTCTTATATATGAGAAATGAATCAGACTATCAAAGACAACTGACTGCTGAGCAGAGGGGATGTAGGTGTGAAGAGTCTGATTTAATTGGAGTGAGTTAAAATAAGACTAATTAATATAAAATATGTGATGGCTGATGCAAAGAAAAAAATGGCATATGGACACAGTCCCATTTGTTGTCAAGTCTTTAAAAATTGCAAGCAAGAACGAACATCTGCAAAATTCTTTCTTCCCTGCGGTGAGAAATTTCCCATCTATCTCCTTGTGATGTTTTCTGCTTGGATGCAGGCTTCTTTTCTTGCACATATCTTTACTTGATGCTTCAGGGAAGGGAAAAATATTAATGCATATGTAGCCCAGAATAGATTCAATTCTTGGGCAAAAGTTCAGGAGGGGGGAGGGCGAGAAAGAAATAAGAAGAAGGGAAAAGAAAATCTTCTGTGTCAACTATTTCCATGTGTCAAGCAACTGACCCATTACTTTCAGGGATGCTATTTATATGACAAGCCCAAAATGATTAATTTCTGGTTCTAGGAGCAATTAAAGTTGCAGTGTTGGTAGTTACAAAACTACAGATCTAAGCATTAATTTGATCTGCTTACCAATATGAAACCCAATTTTGCTTAACAGTGAGCGTGAAAATATTGATTCCTTGCTCATGAGTTATGTTCTCACTGTGAAATCTGAAGTCATAGCTTTCAGTGTAGAACAAATTAAGACATGCACAGCAGCAGCACCTGAGCTTCTGGGCTTCTAGAATTCAGGAACAGATTGTCCAAAACAGGAGTAGTACAGTATATAGCTACCCAGTGCAGTTGTGTCTTGTTTGTTCTTTGCCATCTACAATGCAGATGCTTCCTCTGTCCCTAAATAACCAATCTAGGAACCATCCGTAAAATGACAGCGGATGTCATCAAATGTCTCCTGCACTTTGGTTGTATCCAGTCACTACCCTCATTTCCCGACTGAGTTAGCAATACTTTTTACTATTCTCTTATAGACATTAATACATAGTCCTTCAATGAAATTCCCAGGATGGCTTATAAAAATGTGTTAACACATGTAACAGTGACATTTTAAGCCAAGCAAATGGTGGAGTAGTTTACAGTGGAGAAATAACATAGGAGGGATGCTTAACCCTTTCTCCTTCCACCAATTTTCCACTCAAAATCACTCCCAAGTAGCTTTCCCACATGAAAATAAAACATTTCCCTGAGGTCAAGGAAGATAAAATAAAATGCTATATGCCTACATACGCAGTCATTGCCACAGAGAATTGTATGGGTTTAAAAAACAAAACAAACCTCTCATACATCAGGACTGGGCACCTGTGCTCCCAGAGTAGTGGACAACTCCCATTTCCCATAAACAGTGAATCCATTTCATGTTTTAATGAGTTATCCAAGATTCTGAACCTGTTTTGTGTAAGGGCCCAGCCAGTTAGATTGCTCCTGTCAAGTATAGACTAAAACACAGAAACAATCCACTGCCCCCCCCCGCACCATGAAATACTGACACAGAATCATAATCTGTTGTAGTATCCACATGGAAGTAGACATTCTGTATTATCACCACCTTCATAGTTGCAAATAATTACTTCAAATTTCAGCCACTTCTGAAGTACAGGTTTGGTTTGGTTTGGTTTGGTTGACAAACAAGCAAAACCCTTGACAGAACAAGGTGGATTGGTTGAATGGAGAAAACTGAGTACTTTTTGTCCCAGAAAATGTATTGTACTAGGATTTAAAAAAACAACAACACACAAATCTGCCATTTTCTAGCACAGTATGATGCAGCAACACAGAATTGATTGCATATGTAAGTTAATTGGCTAGCTTTATTTGGAGAAATTTGGAATTTCTAAAGTTCTCATTGGAAATGTTAATCCCTAACCACAGCCTTAACTTTCATGCTGGATGTTTATTCAGGCCTTCCCTCCAGTCAGTACTTGATTCTTCTCATTTTTCCTTTCTTTATTTTTTTACTCTATTTTTCTGGTTTGTAAATTGTCATTCGAAGATTTATGTAATTTCGTCTTATTTTATTATTTGTCTATGTTATATTGGAAGCCGCCTAGAGTGGTCGTATAGACCAAATGGGTGGGATACAAATCAAATAAATAAATAAATAAATAAATAAATAAATAAATAAAAATGCTAACTGACAATAGACTAGAATTCTCACTCATATATAAACATCAAACCAGAATTCCCCATTATGTCCAAAATAAGAAACTCTGGATTAATACTGAATGGCTAAGATATTAAGCCCAAATCTGATCCTGTTTTAATATCCCATTTTTTTCAACTAACATTCATCCAGGGTTCTTCATTTTAGAACTCATTTAAAACAAGTGTTTTAAATTTTTTAAAAGGGTACTAGTATTCTCATATGTGCAGGGAATCAGGGTAGATAGGAAGGAAAGTTTTTTTTTCCTAACTACATATTTATAGTTTCTAAGAACAGCAATGGAAAAGGCACCTTTTCCCTTTTATTTGTAATATATTGCTCTTTTCCCTAGAGGTCAGGGCATCCCTGTAGGCCAGTGGTTCCCAGCCTTGAGTTCCCAAATGTTCTTGGACTAGAACTCCTGGAAATCTTTACCACTAATTCTGCTGGTCAGGATTTCTGGGAGTTGTAGTCCAAATACATCTGATGACCCAGGATTGGGAACCACTGCTGTAGACATTCCCTCCAGCATGCATAGGGTCTTGTTGGGTTTATGTGACATTGCTGACCATGGGTGTTTGCAATCGACGGCAAGAGGAGTGATTGCTCATTCATGGAATCCTAAATTTATGGGTTATTTTAATGTAAACAAGTAGATGTGCCATTTGTAGTGATGCATATTATGAAGTTCCCCCCACCCCCCAGAAAAAACTTCTGTAGATACCATGTTTTTTATTCTGCCCATCTAATGTTGAAATGAAGAATCTATATAATCTTTCTGGTAGCTTCAAAAACAAAAGTGCATGAAAAGTTATTATGGCAGAAAAACATACTATAATTCTGAAATAATCACACAGATTCTCTATGTTGTAGCAAATAATTAGGAAAAGCCCAGATATTCACTCAGTCAGAGAAAATACATTTCCACAAAGCTAGACTTTTCATCCATAAATGCATAGCCTGAAAGATATTATATACTCAATATTCCCCATATACTGTACTTGCCAGCACAAGAACTGCCAAGACGGTGCTATGCCTCTTTCTGAACTCAGTAGCTCACAGGATTAATATAGATGTTAAAGATGTTTGCCTTAAGGCCTGGAGTTCAAATCCATGCAAGGTCAATAGGAGAAATAAATTACCATCTAAGGGGTTGAGGATGTTCACTGATTTGCCACAGAAACATTAAGTTAGCTACATTCGGGTACATTCCACTGGAATAATAGCCATAGTACAACAAATTCTCATCACAGACCACACTACTTTGTATTCCTCATCCAAGAAATCATACATCAGGAGAGATGAACTTGCATGTTGGAGAGTGTTTGAAATGAGCATTTTAGCAACAGATAGAAAAATCCCCATATAAAGGGGATGGGCATCCATGACCCCCATTCCTCTGCACCCATTGCACCCTAATGCTCCACATATGTTAAAATACCTATGCCGTGCAAGGGCATATTGCTCTGATGGCGGAAGCACTCCCCTCTCACCACTTTATTCAGAATCTTTCAGGGAAGCTGCACAGCCTACCTTCAGTAACAAGAGTAAGGAAAGTGCAACCTTTCAGCTACTGTTGGATTGCAACATCATCCTCACTGTTAGCTATAGCTTAGGGCTAGTTAGAATTGCAGTACAGCAACACATGGACGGCTGCACTTTCTCCTCCCCTGCCTTTTTCCAGCCAACTGCTGTTTCTGAGAGGAGAGGAAGAAAGACCTGGTTCTGATGACCCTATGAGGCTTGTGGGGCCAACCCCCTGGGGCTTAAGGTGCACTGTACTCAAAGGCAAGCAATTGGCCTGCTAGCGGTGACTATTCCTGGATAGGGACAACCTGGCTACGCTGGTCTCCTAGTTAGACTACTGTAATGGGATTTGCAAAGGGCTATCCTTGAAGACAACATGCAAGCTGAAGGAAGTACAATATGTGGCAGCTAGATTGCTTGCAGGACCATCTTTCAAAGTCCATATGACACTGGTTCTGAAAGAATTGCACTGGCTGCCAACACGTTTTTGGCCAGAGTTCAAGATGATCACCTATAAAGCCCTAAACCACTTGTGATCTGGACACTTCAGGGAACTCCTTTCCCTATATACACCTGCCCAATTGTTAAGTTCTGCTGGGGAGGCTTCATCCACACCCTGCCATAGAGAATTATCCCCTATGTTGAGATATGGGAAAAGGTTTTCTTGGCTGTAGCACCACATTTATGGACTGCTCTCCTCTTAGAGGGTCACCTGGAGCCAACACTTACCTCATCTGGGGGCCAAGTTAAAACATATTTATTCCCCAAGATCTTTGAAAACTAAAGACCATGACTAAGAGGCTGTGGGGGCTTCTTTTTTGTTGGTGGTTTTTAATGTTTTGTGTAGCTTTAATGTTTTACATTTTTTATGGTTCTAAAATATTGATTTTTTTAAAAAACTGTTTTTGATGTTACGCTTTGCCATGAAATCTTGGGATACAGGGCAAAATATAAATGTCTTCAGCAAAAAAACTAATGGGACCATGTACACAAAATGACTACATGAAACACGCAAGAAGAACACACCTTTAATAAAAATGAAAAATGATCAGATCACACAAAATACAGTTTGGAAAGAAAAAACACAACCAGCTATACATATATGTACATGTTTTTCGTTCCTTCTGTAAAGAAGGCTAGCCAGGTTTCCTTCGCCAGGGCAGGTTATCTCACATTCTAATCTAGATTGGAGAAGCAAACAGACACAGCTGGGTTTTGACTCTCTTCCCCCAGGCAAATACCAGGACTAATCTTATGCAAATTGAACTCCGAAACTGGACAATCATTGCACAATACCTTTTCCTATACAAACATTTATTTATTTCTCATAGGGGAAATTAGCAATGAACAAAATCTTGAAACCAACAACAAAAACAATCTAGCTGTCTCATTCATTATCTTATTAACTGAACAAGAACAAACTAGTTTTACACATGCCTGCAATCAGTGCTTCTACATTGTCTACATTACAACATGAGCAAAGAAACACTGTCATCCTTTTTCAATAGAACTGTCCTTAGAATCAGTCACAGAAGCCCCTTTTTCCATTTGATCTACACTGAATTACTAAACCTTGAAATGATTTGTCATGTGTTCAAAGAGAAAAAGAGCAATTTTCTTACTGGCTACCAGACTCAAACTGTTTTTTAATTATTCTCAGAAAAATGAACTACTATTTGACATAAATTAGGCACTTGAAATCCTCAGGATTCTGATATTCAATGACACTGAAACCACAATACATTTGGGGCCAAAGTATGTGTGTACATACAAAAACCCATCAAACACCTAACGTATCAGTCATAAAAGAACCACTTGACATTCATCATCAATAAAACTGCAACAGACCATTGAACAGTTGCAAATAGAATTTAGCTATTGGTGTGCATGAACAAACATAAATTGAAATTGTTAATTGTTCATGAACACTTGAAAGCCAAACATGAATTGTGCAAAATGGGTTTTAAATGTGGAATACTTTATAGAGCTGAAATGCAGGGGAGGGGTGTTTGCAGCGAAGTCTTTCGTGTTGAAAGGGCCATAAAAAGGTTTTTTTTAAAAAAAAAAAATCCCTTTAATAAAATAAATTAATAAAACAAAACTCCTTTTCAATATACGACTGTTAGCTTTCACAATTCTATTAAAAGTGAAGAAGTACTCTAGCAATTTGAGAACATTGTGACTTTAAAATTCAGCAGTAAGACAACATTTCAGGGTTGTTGTTTTTTTTAAAAAAAAAAACACCTAATGGCTGATTTTTAAAAGCAAACTGTTAAAATGTTGCACTGAAATTTCAGATTGTCAATTTGAGCAAATCTGATCAAGCTATTGCTGCATGCAAGGAACAGAAGAATCTGGAAGTCAATTAGAGTGGAACTGTTGTTCTTATGCTGATCCAGAAATATATCTCGTCTTTTCTCTCTCTCTCTTTTAATAACACAACATCTGGTTAAAATTTAATAATTGCTATTAACAGAGGCTAGCGTGAAGCTGTAAAAAAAGACTTGGGAGGGTGAAATTACCTTCAAAATGGCAAATCATTCCACCACCAACCCAGGCAAATATTTTGGTACTGCAGTTTGCCATGGGAAGGGGGATTCCTGCGGTTTGGGTCCTCAGGATGTTAGAGAGGATTGGAGGGAGCCAGGCTCTGTCTTGGATGTGGACAAAACCCCTATAAATATTTCAAATGACTAAGCTCAGCATCAAGAAAGCCATGCCAAGGCTGTCCCAGCCAGCCAAACTGGTGTTGCTGCTTCAAAATAGCCTATACACTTGTAATTACTTCTTTATAAACATACAAAAGTGATATACTCCGGTGCTCAGGTCCTGACAGACTGAAACTCTGTGCTCTTTGTGCACCAGGAAGGCAAGAGAAGAAAGCCCTCACAGTTTCATTAGCTGCTCATTTACTGTTTTGAATGGGTACTGAAAAGTACTCTTGGCTGCCGGATGTCCTTCCATGCATATATCATTTCTCCCTTCATGTCACTGTAATCATAGAGGTCATCTAAAGAGATGAAGGAACTCAGAATGTGAGCTGTAGTGTCTTTATGCAGACCATTAGAGCTTCAGGGTCAACAGTTTCAATAGCCCAAAGGGCGATTACTAATGGCTAGGACATTGCAGATGTTGGCTGGAGTGATTTTAACAGCCCTGTTCCTGATTTTTTACTTCCATCTTCTTCATAATCTGAGTTTTCGACTATGCATGCAGCTGAACTTCAAGGAGCTATTAGGGGCAGGCTGAAGAGCCCAGCTTTCAAGTTCCTTTGATTGGAGCATCCATTTCAATGACGTCCTTCCACCAGGAGTTATTCTGCCTCCTAGTTCCTTATTCTCACAAATGCATTTGTGGGATTGATTAGTGTAGATTAGTCTCAGGGCTAGGCTGAGCTTGCATGGAGGGTGAAAAGAAAATGACGCTTTCAGCCTTCCTTAACTGTTTCCTCCCCCCCCCACCCCAAACAACAGAGCCCAAAGCTTAGGGAGAAAATGTAACAATTTACTAATGCTCATTGCTATAGTACGTGTCTGCTTCTCCCTCCTCTATCTGTCTCAGTCTGTGTATCATTCAGAGTATATTTTTGACAAGCAGGCAGACAGACACCCACACACGAAACGCACATATACACTATATACACCATACACATACACATACACACATACACACATACATACACACACACACACACACATACACACATACACACACACACACACACACACACACACACACACACACACATACATACATACATACATACATACATACATACATACATACATATACGGTGGTGCCTCACACAACGATGTTAATTGGTTCCAAAAAAATCAACGTTGTGTGAAAGATCATTCTGTGAAACACCATTTCCCATAGGAATGCATTGAAAACTGGTTAATCCATTCCAATTGGAACGGATTGCCGTCTTTAAGTGAAAAAACCCATAGGAAACATCGTTGAGTGAAACAATGTTTCCTCCATTGGAATGTATTGAAGCCGACTCAATACATTTCAATGGCTTTGCGAAGTCCTTTTTTGCTCCTGTAAAAGTGCCTTACAATATTTGGAACAGGTTTTAAATGCTTGCAATCGTTAGCCCACCTCCTGAACCCTATGCAAACTTAATTTGATGTTGTTCTGAGTCGTCTTTAATTTTTGGTGATTTTTTGAATTTTCTCTCATTGGAATGCATTGGACGGAAAGTTCAATGCATTCCAATGAGAGAAAATTCAAAAAATCACCAAAAATTAAGGACGACTCAGAACAACACCAAATTAAGTTTGCATAGGGTTCAGGAGGTGGGCTAACGACTGCAAGCATTTAAAACATGTTCCAAACATTGTAAGGCACTTTTAAATGAGCGAAAACGGACATCGGAAAGAGCTTCAAAAGCAGGAAAACGGAGATCAAAGAGCCCTTTCCAATGTCCGTTTTTGCTCATTTAAAAGTGCCTTACAATGTTTTGAACAGGTTTTAAATGCTTGCAATTGTTAGCCCACCTCCTGAACCCTATGCAAACTTAATTTGGTGTTGTTCTGAGTCGTCGTTAATTTTTGGTGATTTTTTGTTTTCCCTATTTAAATGCATTCAACTGTCCATTCAATTGATTTAAATGGGGAACATAAAAAAATCACCAAAAATTAATGAAGACTCAGAACAAAACCAAATTATGTTTGCACATGTTTCACAAGGTGCACTATGGAATCCAAGCATTTAAAACAGGTTTCAAACATTTTAAGATACTTTTAAATGAGCAAAAAGGGACATCGTTAAGTGAAATTCCCCCATAGAGAACATCGTTAAACGATGGGGGAAATTCCTCAAAAAAACCCATCGCTGTGTGAATTCATCGTTGTATGAAGCAATCGTTGTGCGAGGCATATACATATACATACATATACAGATACAGTGGTGCCTCGCATAACAATGTTAATTGGTTCCAGAAAAAAAAACGTTATGTGAAAACATCGTTATGTGAAGCACCATTTCCCTACCCCGGCCGTTCTAGGACACCTGGAAGTCCGAGAACGGCCTGGGTAGGCGGCGCGGGTAGGCTTCAAGCTTCCCGATCCACCCCCCACCCTGTCCCTGATGCCTGAAGCCTCTCCGCGCCGCTTACCCAGGCCGTTCTCGGACTTCCAGGCATCCTAGAACGGCCGGGGTAGGCGGCGCGGGGAGGCTACCGGCATCAGAGACAGGGTGGGGGGTGGATCGGGAAGCTTGAAGCCTCCCCGCGCCGCTTACCCAGGCCGTTCTCGGACTTCCAGGCGTGGAAGGCCTGGAAGCCTTCGACACCCCCGTACCCTTCCCCTGCCGCCTCTGAGAGCCTTCCGAGCTCTCAAAGGGTTTTCTCCAATATCGGAGGGGGCCCTTTGAGAGCTCGGAAGGGAATTGTCGGCAGGGGACGGTGGCTTCGGGGTCCTTCCGAGGCCGCAGCCCACTGCCGACATTTTCCCCCAGCTGAGCGGCAGGGCTTCAAAGCTCCCGCCGCTCAGCTGGGGGAAAATGGTGCCTTAGGGGAAAAATCGCAAAGCGATTTTTCCCCATAGGCAAGATCATTGTGTGATCGCAAAAGCGATGGCAAAAAAGCCATCACTATGCGATTTTTTCATTAAACGGGGCGCTCGTTAAGCGAGGCACCACTGTGCATATACAGAGACCTTTGGGTAGTGTGGGCGGCATATAAATTAAATAAATAATAATAATAATAATAATATACATATACATTTATTTATTTATCTATTCATTTATAAAAAACAATAGGTAAAACCTTTTGCTGAGCTGCCAAAGGTACAGTTAGAATGTCTACACCAGCCATCCCCAACATGATGGAAAGAGGCAATGAATAATTGCTAATTTTCCTGCCCTTGATATTTATTCACATACTGAGAGACCTTGTTGAGAAAATGGTCAGCCAGATTTTTTCCCTGCCTGCATGAGAGTGAAAATGCCAGCAGTGCTTTCATCAGCAGCTTTTTAGCTTTTTTGGGGGGGGGGGGGGTTAAAATAAAACAATACTTGTGTTTTTGTGCAATCTCCATCCCAAATTTTGCTCCAAAATTATTCTGCACAAAACACAAAGTTCCCTGTGCAAAACAGAAAGTTTTTGTACAAAAAAAGTTCCATGAATTTTTGGAAAAAAAATTAGATAAACATGACAAATGGATAAAACCTCTCTTAATCAAACTCCATTTTATTCACACTGGCAAAAATGAAATTACTGATAATGTGCATCTGAAACGTGTAAGATTACAATTACTGTTACACCAGCCGGCATGGCATTTGGGACCAGGTGGAGCAAGCTGGTTTATGTTATTAGCATGCAAGCTTTACATAGGATAAGATCAAACAGCCAAACAAATGTCCATATGTTGCTACGTGGGAGTGTAGTGATAGATACTGTGTAGCAGAGCAGAGCAAATCAACATTCCACAAGGCAATTTTAAAAATGGGGGTGCCCCAAACAAAAACAAAAAATCATAACTTTGAGGCTTTGAATCAGCACCAAATTTGATACAAATGTATCAGACAGTAGGTTCTTGTTCTATGCCAAATTACAGGAAGTCTGGGCAAAAGGTTTCTGAGTTGTGATTCTTTACAAATAAAACTTCTCCCCATGCAGATACAGTACCAGCAACCATTTTTGTCTGCAGATTCAAAATAGATCAAAGACATTGAAAAGACCAAATTTGCTTATTTTGAAACAGAATGGTTAGTCCCAGCCACTTTTTTTAATTTGGAAGGAGTTCAGACTTCAAGGGGTAAACTCCCACCAAGTTCTACCCGGGTCACACGGGCGAGCCAGGAGGTGAGGCTGAGGTGCTTAATGCCGAGGGAGGCCCGAAAAGAGAAAACAAGAAATAGGGCCTTCTCAGCGGTGGCTCCTCGCCTTTGGAATAATTTACCTCCTGGTATTCGCGGAGCTCCCTCGCTGGGCACCTTTAAGAATCTATTAAAGACTTGGATGTTCCGGCAGGCCTTCTCACCAGATTACTTTTGATTTTCTTTTCTCCTTTATTGTTTTTTTACTTTTAATTGTTTTGTAATTATGCTGTTTTATCTTATTGTATTTTATCTCTGTTGTTGGCCGCCTAGAGTAGTCCACCGCGACTAGATAGGCGGGATATAAAATAAATAAATAAATAAATAAATAAATAAATAAACTGCTGAATCTAAAAAAAGGCCTTTCAAAAGGGAAAAAATCTGACTTTCTTATAAAAGGATTACCAATTTATTTATTTATTTATTTATTTATTTATTTATTCAATTTATATGCCGCCCAAACTACCCAGAGGTCTCTGGGCGGCTTACAATAATTAAAATTCAATACAGCAAAAGATAAAATAATTAAAATACAATTAAAATACAATTAAAATTGCAGTGGTGCCCCGCATAGCGAGGTTAATCTGTTCCAGATTAACCCTTGCAATGAGGAAACATCGCTAAACGGGACGCAAAATGCCATTGGAACGCATTAAACTTAGTTTAATGTGTTCCAATGGCTTCTATACTCACCGTTAAGCGAAGTTTCCTCATAGCGCCGCCATTTTCGCGCCCTCGGTAAGCGAGGGCAGGGCGCGAAAATTGTTGCGGTGACCATTTTGGGTCGTCCGGCAGCCATTTTGGAGCTGCCGAACAGCTGATTTCCCAGCGTCGCAATGCGAAGATCGGTAAAGATCTTGCAAACTAAGACCCGTGGCTTCCTCTGTTGATCCAACCCTTTTCATATTAGGTCTTCCTCTTTTTCTACTGCCCACCACCACCACCTTTCCCAGCAATATTGCATTTTCTGGTCAGTTTTATATTCTCACTATATATGCGTGGTAGGGTAGCCTCAGCTGGCTCATTGTTACTCTAGTGAGAGCTCAGGCTTGACTTTATTGAGCACCCACTTTTCTGATTTTCTGGCTGTCTTTAGTATCTGTACCAACACCACATTTCAATTGAGTTAATTTTTGTTCCTGACTTTCTTTACACAGTATGGATGAGTTTGACTTTGGTTTCCAGTGACATTGTTTGCAAACTCCAAACTCTTCCTTACTTAATTTCAAAAGGCAAAGGGCAGCTTTTGGAAAACATGGACACAACATATCCTCAGACGTTTTGGTCCAAAATAGGTTTTCTTCCTCAGCTTGCCTTGCTCAAAGAAAGGGTTCGGAAATGGGAACATAGTTTTCTAGTCTGCATTCTGCAGAGCAGGAATGGCATCATTAGTTTACCTGAGAGGTTCAAGAGTGTGAATGTTCTTCCATTATGCATGTTGTACCTACTCTTTTGCTTTACCATATCATTAAGTCCAAAACAGCCTTTCAAAATATTTTGGCACAGAGGGACTACAGCCATATTCCAGCTGTTTTTGCTTCTGTCCTCTCCAAGAAACTTTAGTAAAGTTATGAGTTCATCTTCTGGGATCCTGTCTCACATAAGGGAAGTTTCTGTTGGAATTTGTGAGTAGCGTATACATATTTAAAATCACATTTTAAAAAGCCAGGAAATTCAATTCTTAAAATAACCTAAAGAACCTCCTGTTTATGAATGTGGGATATTGCTATTCTGTACCCACAATTCAAAAAGCCAGGAAATGGCTCAATATTGCTGCAAAATGTTGTGTCAGCAGGAAAAAGGATGCCAAACTTTACATCGCAAAGGGCAGCCTGAATGTAGCCCATACCAATGGCAGGAGTCAAGATGGTCTACAGGATGCCCTCTTCTGCTCACTATTGTTAATACTTGTTGAAAAATAACCCTGACAATTGCTTTGTGTTTGGGTAAGACATGGTTAACTGATGAAAAAAGGAGTCATCTTCTGGAATTTTCCCTTACATGATGTCACTTTGTGAATGGTAGTTACAGTAAAATTTCTAAGTCCTTGTAATGTTTGATCCATTAATCTCTGGAATGTCACCAGAGAATTCCACAACCCAAATGGCAAGATACAGAATTCATACAATCCGAAAGGACTGCAGAACCTGGACTTTTCCTGATATTTGGGGTCTAATTTCACTTGCCAGAACCCTTTTGTTAGGTCTAAACTGGATATAAACTGACAACGTCCAATTGTTTCAATCAAATCATCTAGTCTAGGCATTGGGTAAGCATCAGGCTTGGTGATGTGGTTCAGTTTTTTGTAATCTACGCAGAAGCGTATACTGCCATCTGGTTTATCTACCAGTACTATTGGAGCTGACCATGGGCTGGAAGAAAGAACAATTATCTTTTCTTTTAACATCTCATATAGTTCTTGGTGAGCCTTTGTTACATATGGCCCTGTCACTCTGTATGGTGCGACCGCTTGAGAGGGTGCATCCCCTGTATCAATTTTGTGCACCACTCCCTTTGCTAACCCCGGCTTATTTGATCACTTTTCTCAGGGTCTTCTCCCTGTTGTACCTCCCAATTTTGTCAGAGTAAATCCAAGGGTCCCTGCACTTTCTGTCCAAATAACAGTTCAAATGGACTGAAACCTGTGCTTTCCTGGGGCACAGACCAGTATACATATAACAAGGGTTGTATCTTGTGATCCCAGTCATTGGGGTTTTCAGCTGTATAAGCTCTGATCATTTGCATTAGGGTCTCATTAAATTTCTCCACTAATCCATTTGTCTGATGATGACATGGGGATGATGTAATATGAGCGATGCCACAAAGTTGCCAAAGCCTTTTCATTAATCTGGAAGTGAATTATGTTCCTAAATCAGTGACAATTTCTGAACCGAAGCCCATGCAACACATATAGTTCACCAAGGCATTTGCCACAGTTTCAGTCTGTATATTTCACAATGGAACGGCTTCTGGATATCTGGTGGCATAATCTATTATTGTTAAAATGAAACAGGTTACTTTAGGTAATGGTCCTACAATGTCCAACCCTATGCGTTGAAATGGGGTTGATATAATTGGTAGAAGGCACAATTTTGCTTTAGTTTTGTCGTTGCCAGTACTCTGTCTCTGACATATGTCACAGCTCTGACAATATGATCTTATTTGCTTCCCCATCCCAGGCCAGTAAAAATTTTGCGCTATCCTCTGCTTTGTGCGTATGATCCCCAAATGAGCAGCAAAGGTGTCTGTATGTCCATTTTCTATGATCTTTTCCCTGTACTTAAAAGGGATGACCAGTTGTCTGTGGATGCTTTCCCCTCCCCTCTTTGGATTTAACAGGACCTCCCTATATAACAGGTCTCTGTCCACAAAGAATCTTTCAGGGCACTCAGGGGTTATTGATCCTTCTCTGGCCAACTTAAAGCATTGTTGTAAGGTAGAATCCTG
The DNA here is from genome assembly GCF_051106095.1 of Pogona vitticeps. Classification (NCBI taxonomy): domain Eukaryota; kingdom Metazoa; phylum Chordata; class Lepidosauria; order Squamata; family Agamidae; genus Pogona; species Pogona vitticeps. Next base: position 65,503,609 of record NC_135783.1, on the reverse strand, counting down.
TCTTTGTTCTTGTCTAAAACTGTTTTCATGAGGATTCCTTATATTCGCCACCTCAACTAGTTCATTTGCTTCATTTTCTCCTATTTCTTTATAAGGGATCTCACAATTTTCCTCAGGGGTTTCATTCATTTCTATCTGGGAGCGAGTAGTTATCAAAACACTCTTAACATGCTCAGATAAATCCAACTCAATCAAACAAGGGGCAGGAATTTGATTTGTGATGGCTACCTTCCACATTCCATTCCACCCTTGATATTTCATGTGTACTTTAGCCATGGGTAGAGTAATTAATGCAGTCCCTATCCCTTTTATGGTTATTTATTCATTTTTCATGATATCTCCCTGAGGGACAATATCAGAATGACACAAAGTTACCTGAGAGCGTGAGTGTCTCAAAGCTAGATACTTAGTATTATTTATATAAATAGCATCTCTAGAGCAATGAAGCAGCTCCTGGTTGCTTTCAATAAAATAACATTGCACCACATTTGCTAAAAGCGGCTGTTTTTCCTGGCTCTCTGCTCTAGCTGTCACTGCACCATTTTCAACTGCCTCAGCTGCTGTATACAGTACACTTTCTTGGGCAAACTTCCCCCTCCTTTTTGCTTATTAAATTCTTTATTCTTTGATGTCTGACATTTAGAAATGAAGTGTCCTTTTTCTCCACACCCATAGCAGGTTTTTGGGGCTCTTTGTTCAAAGTAATGGGATTGTCTCCCTTTCCTTCACTGCTTTTATACCTCTGTTGATTTTGCTCTGATGGTTTGTCCCTAAAATGGCTTCCAGTTGCCTGTTTGCTTCTGGGGTGATCCCTGGGCTCTTTCTTTCTGTCTTCCCAGCTTCTACCACCAAATTTTATCGCAGAAAATTTCAGGCTTTTGATTTCTGAAATATAATCAGCCATCTCACTCGCCTGCTGAACTGTTTTACTAAATATCTTAGTTCTATAGGCAGAACCAAATAGAATTGTTCTAACCCTATTATATTTTTCATATCCTCTAGAGTTTCAACATTAGCTTGTTCCAACCATTTCCCTAGGTATCTGATTAGATTGGCTCCTAACTGGGAATATGAGTCCTCAGGTTTCTTTGTCAATGCTCTAACTTTCCTCCTGAGGTGCTCAGCACTGATTCCAAATCTCACAAAAACCAGTTTTCTGAATGCCTCAAATTCTCTGGCTTGATTTTGTGGCATTTGGGAATAAATCTCAGCTAGTTCCCCACTTATTTGCGTTCTTAGAATGACCATTTTCTCTTCTTCTTTCACAAAGAGCCTCGTGGCGCAGTGGTTAAAACACTGTACTGCAGCTAAAACTGTGCTCACGACCTGGGGTTCAAATCCCAGGTAGCCGGCTCAAGGTTGACTCAGCCTTCCATCCTTCCAAGGTCGGTAAAATGAGTACCCAGCTTGCTGGGGGGGCAATGTGTAGCCTGTATAATGAAATTGTAAACCGCCCGGAGAGTGCTTGTAGCACTATGGGGCGGTATATAAGTCCAAAAATAAATAAATAAATAAATAAATAAAATTATAATCCCACCACACTCGTTCAAACAGGATTAAGAATGATTCAGGGCAATCTCCCTTTCTAAACTCAGGGAATTTCTTAATGTTCATTTTTGAGATTCCCTCTGCTCTATTATTACTGTTGTTACAGTTTAGAGATGCCAATTCTAATTTTTTCATTTCTAATTGGTATTCCATTTCTTTTGCTCTCATTTCCAGTTGACTCTTTTCTGCTTCAGCTTCCGCTTTGAACTGTAATTGTCTTTCCTCAGCTCTGATTTTTTCCCTTTCCCTTTCAAAATCTAACTCCTTTTGTCTGGCTTCAGCCTCAACTTTGAGCTTTTGCTTTTTCTCTTATTGCTAATTCTTTTAATTTAAATTCTTGCTGCGACCTCCATCTTTCAAATTCTTATGAGGTTAACCCGGTTTTTCCTCCTGAGGTTTCCTCCTCCTGCTCTATCATTTCAAGATAGCTCTCCTCCTCGTGAGGTAAACTTTGCACATCAGAGACCTCCATTGCTAACTTTTTCCCTCTCTTAGAAGACATGTTTCTATGTGTTTCTTTAGACAAGTTGGCTAGTGTTTACAGAGGCAGTGTTCTGATGGATCCCAAAGTATGCTCTATCTTATTGTCTTAGTTTTTAGGAACAGCTCCAGTTTGTCTGTCTACAGAAGTCCAGTGGATGTGGGCAGAACTACAGATGACCACATGTACTCTATATCCTTCTCTTTCATAGCTGATTAAACTTCCCCAGAGAAAATTGGGTCCAGCTGCTAAGGCAATCAGAGGGAAAGTGTTCAGTCCCAGGAAACAATTAGGTATTTATTCAAACTCCTGTGCAAAGATGTGTGCTAGTAACAGAGATCTCAGCATCCATAAATAAGGATGGGTCTCATGATCCATTTTCGATGAAAGATAATGTTGTCCTTTGTTTCAGTATCAAGTTCAAGACTGAGTGCTGCTTCCAGTTTTGGAAGTCCTGTTTTGGCTTTATTGGAACAATGGTTCACCGATGGCTTATTCTCAGTATATGTCAGTTTTGTATGTATATAATCAGAGGCCTGTTCTATCTAACTTCCATAACAGTCAGCATTTTTAAAAAATGTCCATATGAAACTCTCCAGAACAAATTAATTTTGTCTTTTGGTTTACTTGATATATGCCTGTGATTTGCCCCTCATGTGTCCCCAGATTATTTCACTAGCCTGAGGCCCACAACATGTCCCCTCCTTTACACTGCTGCCAGTTGATCTCCATCAACAATGTTTAATTAGAAAGATTGAGGACCATACTGAGCGTAACATTGAACCAAACAGGTTTATTGGTTACAGATCACATAAACAGGTTCTTCAAACACTTATTCAGTTGTTAATAATAACTTGTTTTACTCTTAACTCTAAGTTCCACACTCTTAACTGCCTCCCTTAACTCCTAACTCTACCACACTTTCTAACTCCCACAGACTAGCTTTTTCACGTCAGACTCTCATCTCTGACTCAGACTGACTAACCCGTCTTCTCTGCCTCACCCCTCCCTTCTTGTTTCTTTGGCTCTGCCTCCCAACAGCTCCCATTGGTGTATGCAAATAACCTCAGAGATGAGCCAAAGCAGGGTGATCACCACACGCCTTTTCATGCTAGCTTTCTCTTTTATATGTAGTTTTCTAAACTTCTTTGCTTAACATACATGCAGAGGGTACATGTCATTCCTCTCTTACAAGCACCCACCCTATTATATTCCTTGGGCTGGACTGAGAACATACATTTGCTAATATTGTGTTACATTTAGACTTCTCAGACTCTGCAAAAACTGCTTTTATTAGCTAACCAAAAAAAGCTGGGTACAACACGAGTTGACTCATTGTTTTTGTCACTGCTTCTTTCCAAGCTTCTCTCTTGAATCAACTTTGAAACATTTACAAAGCTGATTCAAAGATATGGGATTTTTTTGTTTAAGCACATACAAATGTGCTTTTGATTGCTTAAACTTGTAAATATGTTTAAAGTATGCTTTATGTTCAAATAAACCTTACAATATTTAGAACATGTTGAACAGGCAATGGGAGTGTGGAGAAAACCAAGCTCATTTTGAAGGAGAAAATATATGTATACACATACACACATTTTTGTTTAACACTTGCTTTAGTCAGAGGGATTTGGAATTTGGTTATTTCATTTTTAGTGCCGAAAAAAAAGGTTGGTGAGATCAGTCTCACTGCTTCCCTTGAAAAAGGGGAAAATGATAATTCTGGATGCTTCTAGGCTTAAGAAAACAAAAACCTTTTACTTACAATTCAGTGCTTTGTTCTTTTTCATATATGGTGTGGAGCTACATCTCTACATGTCTATCTTCAGAGAGCAGAAAATGGAGAGGAGAAGAAAAAATGGCTAACAAAGGAAGCAACAGAAAGCTAGGTGTGGTGTCAAAGACTGGGAAAAATGTTTCGTGACAAAATGATAGAATAATGGAGTTGGCAGAGGCCTGTAAGGCCTCTGAGTTCAACCCCCTGCTCAATGAAGAAATCCAAATTAAAGTATTCTGTGAGATTATCTTGAATGCCTGCAGTGCTGGAGCGCTCACCACTTTCACAGGTAAGTGGTTCCATTGTTGTACTGCTCTAAGAGTTAGGAAGCTTTTCTTGGCATTTAACTAACATATGTTGAAAGGAAAACAAGTTTAATGGCAGATACAAAGTGTGTTCCCCAAAGGCATCCATCATGTGGAGGAGAAGGTGAAGCTTGCAACATTGTATTTTCCCAACAGTTTTGACTCTGGAGCCATCCAGTTGTTGCCAGACTCCAACAGCCACAATCAGGAAGGTCCATGGTGAGAAAGATGATAGTCACAATTCAACAAGGTTGCATGTTTCCCATTTTTTTATTTAAAGATACACATGAACATATACCTAGATCACACTGGGTTTGAATCTGGAAGTTTGGGAACAATGAGAAGCCCACCTTAAGGAGATTGTTGAAGACATTGCTCTTCAGAGAGGCTTTTGACTGCAATCTCACATGATTTTTTCTTGCATCTTGCCCTGCCATTTTATTATGAAATCTTGTGTTAACTGGGCTTTGTTTTTACTTTTTGCTTTACTGTCTTGATTTACTGTTTCTTTGTTATTACTTGTTTCATTTTATTATATGTTAACCACCCAGAATAGTGCATCACACAAATGGAATGGTACATGAAAGAAAGAAAGAAAGAAAGAAAGAAAGAAAGAAAGAAAGAAAGAAAGAAAGAAAGAAAGAGAGAGAGAGAGAGAGAGAGAGAGAGAAAGAAAGAAAGAAAGAAAGAAAGAAAGAAAGAAAGAAAGAAAGAAAGAAAGAAAAAAAGAAAGAAAGAAAGGCAACAGCATGGCAAATGCAGCCACCATTCCTAAGCTGGAGATACTGCTGCCACCTCCTTTATCTCATAGGTGGTGAATACAACCACAACTTTTGTTGGGTTTTGCCAGAAGAAAACAGCCAGGTCATTGCAGACATTATGCTGAAACATACCTAGTATTCTTTGGGAATCAGTTTAAATCTGGGTACTAGAGAATGAGGAATAAACTGTTTGCTTTTTGTTTTATTTTCCCAGGCAACAGCTGCTTCCACGTTCCACATCCTCCCAGCCGTTTGGCTCTGTATTTCCCTCGTAGCTGTCAGGAGCAGGTGCAGCCGCTCCAGTCCTGTTGGTTAGATGAAGAGAAGGAAGTTTTGACAGGAAGTAACGCTGTTTGTCCTTTCCTAAGGCAGAAGAATGACAAGGTCATTTCCTCTCCCATCACCTCCTGCACCAATGCAGATGGTGGTGCTGTTACTGCAGTTGCTGGAGCATTGGAGGGTGGGTGGGGATGCTGTAGAAATGTGTTAAGGAGACATGCCTCCTCTTTCTGTTCTCTGCTTCTCTCTGCATTGTGGGAATGGAAATAAAATGTGACAAGTTGACACTTGTAGTATCACTGCACTACAGGCTGAACAGAACCATGATGGCTTTTCAAAGCGATGCTTCAAGGTTTCAAAAGACTCTGCTTGAATGGCAGCTCCCAGCGGTCTTTTCGTTCACTTCTTATTAGTAGGGAATACTATAATTCATGGCTAATTCAACCTCTATTCCAAATCATTTGCAAGATTCCTGGAAACACTTTTGTGTTTCAGACCATTACAGCTAGACTTTTATAACTAGGCAAAAGGGAGATGATGAAACAAACCTCACAGGTGCATTTTGCTCCTCTTAAAGCAACGGCAGCAAAGACTCATAGGCCCTTCAAATGTGTTGGACTTCAGGTCCCAGAAGCCACAACCCTCATGGCCAAGGCTAAGGGATTATAAGAATTGCAGTTCAAAAGAGCTGGAAGGCAAAAGGTTCCCGGCTGCTGTCTTAGAATGCCAACAACCACAGTCATCAGATTCTTGGAAGGCCACATACTCAGTGAAAAGTCAGAAGAGTACCAATAGCCCACAGGTATTTTCAAACTTGCTTTCTTCTATCTGCAAGATTTATACACCCATTCTTGCTTATCCTAATGCCATTTCTTCCATCCACATTTTTGTGTCACAGCCAGACTTTCTGCCAAATCATACTTTGGTGATGGTTTTTGGAGTTCTAAGAACTTTCTTTCTTTCTTTCTTTCTTTCTTTCTTTCTTTCTTTCTTTCTTTCTTTCTTTCTTTCTTTCTTTCTTTCTTTCTTTCTTTCTTTCTTTCTTTCTTTCTTTCTTTCTTTCTTTCTCTTTATTTGTTTGTTTGTTTGTTTGTTTGTTTGTTTGAGCTGGCTTCATTATTAAAAAACAATATTAAAGGTAACAACAGTGTGCATAGAAATACTAAAAATGATCAAACAAATACTATACAAAAAAACCCATAAGCAACAATAAAACAAAATGTCCAGGCATGAACTAAGCAGTGCTGTTGTCTCTCTCATTTGGTTTGGTTTGTTTGTGTCGTGTTTTGATGTGGTTGTTGGTAGAGAGGAAGACTGCCTTTCTCCACCACCTTCTTGCACCTCCACTACCTCCTCCATCTCACCCCCACCCCACAATCCATTATCTGACAAAACTGTGGAAGCTGGAGATGGGAGGTTGTCTCTTTGTTTAACTGAAGACCTTTTGTTTGCCCCAGGGAAGATGCAACTACAGCAATATCTCCAAGTATTAACTTCCTATAAACAGAGAGGAGTGATTTTCAAACATTGGTTTCTGCAGCAATGACTTCCTGCTCTTTCTCTCAGTCCCCGGTGATGAGAAACGGATGCCAAAGATCACAGTCAGCTCTCTGTATCACGCGGATTATCTGATGGCTGGTGACATGTAGGATTATTTCCAAACCTTCAGATAAATGCTTGGAGACTTCTAAAAATGTATAGTGCCTCTGCTAATACAAAGGTGGCACGTTCCTGAAATCAGTGGAAGGTTTAAATGCATATTGCCATCACCAACATATTGTTTTCTTCCTTTCTAAAAGGACTTCAAAAATAGCAATGGTCCCAGCAGTAACAGGGATGAATGGCATTTTCTTTAGAATGGCTGTTAGGGACTCCAAATATCCACTTCTTTCCTCGGAACAGAAAGAGAAGGGAGAAATCAGAGAATATAAGCCATGCAGGCCTCCCTCCTCTTTGCACTTCCCTCCTTCTCTTTCTTAGGAGTCTATCTCCTTGGCTCCCTATCTGCTAGAAACAGTTCATGGTTGCAGTGATCCATGACCAATGAGGTGATGTTCAGAAGTTTGTTTTGTTTTGTTCAGCTAGCTGTTAAAGCTTAGGCATGGCTTAACTTCCCTTCATGAGTTGTTTGTGCAAATGTTTTTACAGGGAACCCCTGCACCCAAACGAAGACCCTCCTTTCTATGCAAAAAGAAATGGCAAGAAAGTATCCTTGCTGAGGCACCCACACCATGACAGGAGCAGCAACTCCTGTCATGGTGTGGAACAACTGTAACAGCATATGCGAATAATTTAGGTCAGTAATTAATGTGGGGGAGAAGAAAAGGGAAAAATAAGAAAGAATATTTAAAAAAAAAAAAAGCTTGGAGGATGTTGAAGTAAACCTGTATGAGGCATTCTGAAAACTTGGAATCTATATTTTGCGGGGGAACTAGATAATGTACAATTAGCCCTGACAAAGACCAATACTAATATATCATTAGCTTAACATCAAGACAAAAGCTCCACTTGTTGTCCTGTAGCAGCACCTTTAAAGTCTATAAAAAGAAGAATGATTTGCCTATATTGCCATCTATCACTTCCTGTGAAAAGCTAGAATAGTGTTATCCCTGAAGAGGAGAGTCCAGAGTTCTAGAAACAATGAATGTGGCTTTTCAGTGTTCCACATTAATAAGATGTAGCTCACGGATCACAGAATTTCTTCCAGTTGATTCTAAATGAGGGGAGAAAACCTGTGCTGAAGAGTGCCTTGGCAATAGTCCTGGGTCCAGTGGCTATAGTAAAAATTGGCACTGAAAGATATTGGTGGTGGAATATTTGCAGTATTCAATATGTCCCCATCTTCTTTAGTTTAAAATGGGTTGATGACGCAAAAAATTGAGCCAATATTAGAGGAATATTTATAGAAGCAGGGAAACCAGGCAGTTTTACTTTCTCCCACTATCATAAAAACACACATACACACACACGTTCCTTCCACCTTTGGTATGACGTTGGTAAAATTTGGACAGTTATCAGCACCTGAATGAGCTGAAATGAAATTCTTCCTCTATTTGAAAAGAACAAAGTCAATACGTACCAGGGACATGGTGGCGCTGTGGGCTAAACCGCAGAAGCCTGTGCTGCAGGGTCAGAAGACCAAGCAGTCGTAAGATTGAATCCATGCGACAGAGTGAGCTCCCGTCACTTGTCCCAGCTCCCGCCAACTTAGTGGTTCGAAAGCATGCAAATGCAAGTAGATAAATAGGGACCACCTCGGTGGGAAGGTAACAGCGTTCCGTGTCTAAGTCGCACTGGCCATGTGACCACAGAAGATTGTCTTCGGACAAAAACGCTGGAAACGGGGATGAGCACCACCCCCTAGAGTCGAACATGACTGGACAAAAATTGTCAAGGGGAACCTTTACCTTTACCTTTAAAGTCAATACATAACTGCCCATCCCAGTGCAAAGAGGCCTGTACTACATCTGTCTACCATATGGCTGTTAAGGCGGGGAACCTATCAGAAAAAAATGACAACCTTAATTCAACAGTCATTTGCTTGAATGCATGAAGATTCAAAGCAGGCTTTTAAGAGCTAAACACTCAAAGCCCAAATGGACTAAATGGACATATCTGCCAGGCCAGTATCTTTTTCAGTTTATAAGCTTTTCCTCACTTTAACAGACTTCATGTTGAGCAACCAATCACGTATCCCGGTACACAAACAATCTTACAAGCTGGGCTGTGGAAAGGAATGCTCCTGGAGCAGTGGGAATGCTCATGTGGCAGCCTTTTCACAATCATGTAACACAACAGCCAACTGGTCTCAGGGTCAGCTTTTCACACTTCTGAATTCTTGTAATTTCAAATCCTTTCCATTCCAACCATGAAGAAATTTACAGATTTTGACCTATTCTTGTCAAACATTAATGGAAATGAAAGTCTCCCCCATCCCGAGTTCTCACACAGCAGTTTTACCATTCAGAGCAAAGCTTGCAGCATAACCTGGCATAACAGGGGTTGCCCAGGCAGGGATATGGTTGGAAAGATGTTCTAAAGCCTTCAGATAGGCTATTCCAGAACTAATTTTGAAAGCAAAATAAAGAGCCATTCCACTTCACAGTTCAGTTTTTCCCTAGGAAAATTACACTTTACAGCTAATTCCTGCCCTTATAAGCTGACTATAACACAACGTATTAGCTGACTCAACTCCATTTTGTGTGAAAGACTGAGGATAGCCTCCAGCTTTCCTCCCTTTCATTCTAATTATCAAGTGTGTACCAGATTAAATTCAAAATGAAGTAGCCGGGTCAGGAAATCTACTTAAAGTTTAATGGAAGTTAATGATTCATTGATCAAACCCATTTATGTCTAATTAAAGCTTTCCTGCACTGGAAAAGACAAGGGGGAAATTTTATAATGCACCTCTTTCCTGCACATGGCAGAACTGAAGCTGAAGTGAATAGAAAATTCATGGCATCTGGATTCTGTGTTTCAGGAGCACTTGGCTTGGCAGAAACAGTGCATATTTAAAGCATAATTATTTTAGATGACTTCACCAAGTGGATTCTTTTAGCATGACACTGCCAAACACAATGCCGAGATCCAGCTGCACGGAGCCAGATTGTCAACTAAGCTTGTATGCACCGGCATCGGCTCCCAATAATTAAGCTCTGAGAGGATTATAATAATTAGCCTGTGTAAGAGTTCCAAGGCTGAATCTCAACACTCACAGAAAACAGGAGATAACAGCAGCTTGAAACTGAAGGGCAAATTTCCATTTCAAGAATGCAAGCTTGTTAAAACAGGAATGTTTCTGGTTTTAAAAGATCAGTAGCAGTCAATGCCTACACAGCCCTCTTTAAGGCATAAATGCTGCCCACCCAATCAGCCTAAATCAGTTGAAAACCATGATTATTCTTACCTTTTATGTATTTACCAGTTGCATTTATAGTTCACCTTTCCTCAAAAGAACTTAAGGTACTATACTCTGTTCCTTCCCACCATATCTTCATGATATCCTGTGTGGTAGGTCCACCTGAAAGTATGACCAGGCCAAGCCCAACCCAGTAAGTTTCATTGCTCAGTGGAGAGTTCCAGTCAAGTACGCTAATGACAAAACCACACTAACTATCTCATGACTTTCAAATAAAGATGGAGAAGTTAGCAGAAATTGTTAGCAGCTCAGTTAACTGTTAGCAAACACAAACATCCAACTCAGGTGAGATAGACAGCAATTTTTTAAATTGTTCAGTGCATGTTAAATTGTCATATAAGGTTTAAGTTAATTTATTACAGCTTGCCAAAAAGAGGTAGAAAAATTATGTTCTTTTTTCTTGAAAAATTCATATGCCTCTTTTTCCTCCAAAGCAGAGTATGTGGATCTCTACTCCTTTCTACTTGATCTTCAAAATAATGAGACTGTGAGGTACGTCCAGCTAAGAGAAAAATTACTGGGAAAAAAGAAGCACTCAGTGACAGTTTTATAGCTCAGTGGGGCTGCAGGCCTGAACCTCACAAGCCCCAGTCTGGCACTGTTAGGTATATAGGCAATTCAGCATGCAAATAAATCACCTGAGAGGAAAGAAGTGCCTAGCAGACTAACATGCTAGGCAGTTTCCATGCTCTCTCCCTTATTTGACCACTTAACTGACCTTTTCTTTTTGGTGAAGAAAAATGACCCCTCCCCTGTTGCCTTCGTTTACTGCCTTTGTTTAGATGATTGTTGGGACACCAAAGAGGACGGACACTTCTTCGAGCCTCTCTGTCACAAGTCCACCATTTTCTTGCTCCCAGCCATGTAAGGGACCCAACCATGTGGGTTGAGAGGGCCCAATTTTGTTTTACTTCCTTTAATCTTTGTCTTTGTTCCTTCTGCTAAACCTCTCAAGCAGTGTACTTACTGCAAAACCCTTTACAAAAACCCGTTAGATACCACACCAATAATTTCCTCATATCACGTCTCTTCTTCACCACCCAGTGGACTGTCAGTCTGTCACATGTAGCAGTCAGTTAGCTCATCAGGACAGGGCATATGAATTGCATCTCACCAGTTATGAAATAGCCCTGCTGTCACCCAGCCCATTTCCAAAGACTGTGTAACACTTAAAGCCTTGAGCAGCCTAAGACCTAGGCGCCAAAAGGACTGCTTCCTGCCATAAAATCTTGCTTAGGACCGTACAAATTGCAGACCAGAAAGATATGGAGGGTTTCAATTGCTCACCCCTGCCTTTAGGGAAAGAGCAAGATACAGAAGAAACCTTCAGGTTTCTTCTTCCATGATATCATCAATGTCAGGCCAATGGTTTTTCAGCAACAAACTTGCAGGGAAAACAATTGCCAAAAGCTGAAAGGTCCCGTGCATGCATTTCTCAATGTTCTATGGAGCTCACCCCGTACGTTCCATGAAGCTAAATAATCTTTAAGCAACCCCTAGTTGATTGGCATGGTTTTCGCAGCTGCTACAACATCAGGTTTAACCAGCATCAAGCTGTTTTAAATTGGTAAACTAAGGTGGGAGAGCAGAGAATGTTAAAAGCAAGGAAAATAACTTGGATTGCACAGTATAGAAATCAGGGTTTGTGGGTCAAATATGTAGCAGGTATGTTAGATCCTGAAATTACAAGTGATATCAGGATGTGGGTCCTCTTTTCCTGTGCTGTCCAAATGAAGTCTCAGTTGGCAAAGAAAATTCAATTGAAACAACTGTCTGAAACAGGTTGTGACAACACTACTATAAACTGTCAAGAGAAAGAGATAGACTATTCTTGCAATTTTTGTCTGAACTCTCGTGATAATTACCACAGCATTGCTTGAAGGAGTGTTCACAGTTTTCATTATATTTATTAACCCTTTCCTCACCCAGATAAAAATAATTCAAAGGAGCAAAGGGCTGCATGCATTAAAATGCACTGAGGAGAAACTGCCACATTCTGTAGCATCCAGCAGTCATTTGCAGTGGGGAAAACAATGTTTTTGGAATAGTTTGTTCCCTGAAAGTCCTTGGCAAGATTTCACACCCTTCTTCCAAAATTGTTCTTCATTCATTATCATGACTGCTGGAAAGCAATTCACTTCCACTGTCACTGTGGAGAATATGGTACGGGCAGAAACTTTGCCGTGCAGGAGAGTGGACGCCAGTCAGGTAGGGGCTGAAATGTAAACTCAGCTGGCTACTGACTGGGCCCTTCATTTCGATCCATTGTGGCTCCCTCATCTTCACAAAGTATAACAGAAGTAAATGAAACAAATGAAACAGATGAAAAAAATGAAAAGAAAAAGAAAAGGATTGTGGCACCTTAAAGACTAAGGCCGCCATCTTATTCGGTGTTCATGCACATGTGGCGCTCTGTCTTTCAAAGTTTCAATCCTGATCGGACAAGGTGCTGCATGAATCCAGCCAGGCACACTACTAGCACCTCATTAGCTCACACAGCAAATGGAGTTCTGCCCTTGTAAATAAGGAACAGGTTGTTGGTAAACAGATTTACTTCAGTATGAGATTTGATGGACTATAATCCTTCTCAAGCACACCAGGAAAGTCTCATGTAATTTGTGAAATCCCACTCTGAAATACAGGAGATTTCATAGTCTTTAAAATATCAACTCCACGAGACACCTCAAGGAAACAGTTTAAAATTCTTCTTGGTTCTTCACATACAGGTGGTGCTGAGAAAAGGAAAGCTACTTTTTCTTCTCACCTTCTCTGTAATTTGCACAAAGTGTCTCTTGTGCAAAACTAGTGTTCTTTCCCTTTGAGAATAAACCACATGAGCAAACACACACATGGAAAGACTAGGTAGTTATTGAAATTAAAAGATACAAACTACCCCACCAATACGTATAATCATTACAAGTCCAAGCAACAACAGAACAGTCATACTCATATTCCACAATTTGTACAATTTTCTCTGTGCACCTTCCCCCCCCAACAGACCCCCAACCCACACAGATTCTCTTCTTGTTAACTTCTTTTTCAGAGTGCCTCATGTTGACAGTAGCTCACCCACTCATAGGTGAAGGAGACAAATGTTGCGGTTCCTCATCCTGACTTCTGAGAATGAAACAACTGAAGCTTTTGCAGCGTCAAGTGGGAAAGATCCATGCTCTTGGGCTTTGAATATTTTTACACATTGTGGAGCCAAATCATAAGATTATCTGAGCTCTCTAGTGGTTCATAGGTGAAAAGAGCCATGCACATGTTCATATGGTTGGCAGCAGAGATCAACATCTAGTTGTTGTAATACTTCATGAATAGCCTCTGTGTGTGTGTGTGTGTGTGTGTGTGTGTGTGTGTGTGTGAGTGAGTGAGTGAGTGAGAGAGAGAGAGAGAGAGAGTCTGTGTGTGCACGCACACATGTGTGCACATGCACGCATGTGTATGCATGCTTCCTTCCATCCTTCCCACAGAGCTTTCTTTCTGTGCCTCATGCAGAAATCCATTAGGCAGCTGGGAGACATAGAAGAGTGGAAAACCTTGCAATACACTTGGACATCCCATGGGCAACAGTGTATGGCCAGCCAGTCCTTCACATCCAGAAGCATTGTACTGCACACCTGCTGATGAGCAAAATGAACCAATGGTTCTTTTAGGACCACAAATGACAATGGTTTCTAACACTGTAATTTGTTTTTAATTTTTCCCTATATTTCATATCCATCCATAACTTTAAACTGTTCGAAATTCTGATACAAGTGCAGAAAGAAAGAACCATTAGACAGCTATTTTTCTTTTTTTTTTTTAATTTTTTTTATTAACTATAACAAAAAAATCATATACATAAAACATATACACTTACAACACAATAACAGTGTTCCCCACCACCATATACGGGACCTCTTGCCATATTCTTCTTTTTTCTTCTTCTTCTCATTCTTCTTCTTCTATTGTCCTCCTCTCCAGAACTGCATAGATTCTTGATTTGGAGCTCTCCCTTTTCCCCTTATTAACACATATTCCAAAAATTTGCCCCATATTACATAAAAATTATTCTTTTTCAACTCTCCTTTCTTCATCTTTAAATTACAAGTTAATTTATCATTTAATGCTATATTCCATATTTCTTTATACCATTCTTCAATTTGTAATTCAGTCTTTAATTTCCACTGTCTAGCAATAATCAATCTAGCTGCTGTTATTAGATTAGTTATCAATTCTTTAATCATTTTGTCATATTCCACATTCTCATATATTGATAACAAAGCAATCTCAGCCTTACATTCTATATCTTTTCCACAGATACAACTTAATTCTTTAAAAATTTGTCTCCAAAAACTTTGTACCTTTTCACATTCCCACCACATATGAAAGTATGTACCAACTTCTTTCTCACATTTCCAACAGACATTCGGATGACTGGTGTTGATTTTGTTTAATTTTACCGGTGTTAAATACCATCTTAAACTAAGTTTAAAAAGACAGCTATTTTTCTTAGCAATGAGATGTAATGGTATATATTCTGTATCTATTGGACTTCTGCCTGCTACTCAGGTGGTAGATGCTATTCAGGATATATAGAAACATTGATCAGACCCAAGAAAGCCATGTTTATTTCCCTTCTTCCCAAGTCCACATAAGAACTCTTCTGTCACACTCACATGGACCCCATCCAGTTTTGATGAATGTAGAAAATTATAGAACTTTAAGGAAACTGTATTTTCTTATTTAGAAGATTTACACCATCTGCCAAAGGTCATTAGCAAATGCCTAATATGCCTGAACTACCTTTGAAAGATATGAGTAGGCCTGAAGCAAAGAAGCTTCAGAAGGAATAATTATTTATAGGTGTTATAATTTTTAACCCATTAAATATCGGCTCGACAACTTACTCATCAAAGGTTGAGTAATTAATAACTATGATACCAGATTAAAACCACAATATGACATGGAACGAAGAATACATTTATGTAAGATTAGCTGGTCAACAAACAGGATAGAGTAAAAAGTTTGGGGTTTGGGTAGATTGGTTTACTTCCTATGTTATGTTCAACCTGTAAGACAAGAGCAGGAAGTTTCCTGCTTCCATTTTACATAGATAGTCTCCTACCCTGGCATCCTGGGCACAGAGTAACAACAGAATAAGTGGGTTAAATTAATTTGCCATGAAAACAAATAACTTGTTCTCAGGGCTTGAAAGGAGTGAGCTGCAAGTAATGCAGCTAACTATAATTATCTTCTTTTTATATTTATCTTCTTTTTATAATAAGATAATAAAATATATTCTTTTTATAATAAGAACACAATAAAGTTATATTTCAGAAGTATAACAGTAAATGGGAATGTTACTTTACTAATATAATAATTAACATTTGGTTGAAATCTTGTTCCACAGTCATGGAAAAGGTGTCACTTTTAGTGGCAAACTGCTGTAAAATAAGAAATCAGGGAACTTCTAGACCCCACCACCTACAGAAAACTGAAATGGAACCCAACTAACAAAATCATAAAACAAACATGCTGATTAGGAGTTCCTCCCTTCACTTTTACATCCTTCATTGAATCTGCAAGACAGAAGCTCTCCCACCAAGACTATACGGACTCCCCAAAATCCACAAGGACTCAATCCCACTCGGGTCCATTGTAAGTGCCATCAGCTCCCCAACATATGAATTAGTCAAACACCTAGCGACCCTCCTACAGACCCACATTGGACAAACCTCATCCTACATCAATGACTCAGGACATTTCATAAGCAAGATCAGCACACTAAAACTCAACCTTGGGGACAGATTGTTCAGCTTTGACGTAGTATCCCTCTTCACTAAGGTACCGATAAAGGATACTCTGACACTCATCCAGCGGATCTTTCCAGAAGACAGCAAGGCCCTTTTCCAACACTGCCTAATAACCAGCTATTTTCAATGGGATAATGAATTCTATGAACAGACGGATGGAGTGGCCATAGGGAGCCCCCTCAGCCCAGTTATAGCAAACTTCTACATGGAGCATTTCGAAAAACAGGCCCTGGCTTCAGCACCCTTCGCACCCACAGTTTGGTTCCGATATGTGGATGACACCTTCGCAATTTGGAACCATGGTGAAGAAAAATTGGAATAATTTCTCAACCATCTCAACAGTATCCACCCAAATATACAATTCACCATGGAAAAAGAAATAGAGGGCCAAGTCCTGTTCTTAAATGTCACGGACTGTGACGGCTGCGATGACGTCACCTGCCTCTCATGGTTATGCTGGAACCCATCTGCCTATAGCAGAGCAGGAGGTGGGACTCCAGGAGGTGGAGCTGTGTATATAAAGGGGGGGGGGGAGTGAATGAGGTGAGTCAGTGAGGAGTTAGTTAAGAGTTAGCAGTTAAGAGTTTTGGAGTTAAGAGTCATGAAGAGTTAAGGTCTGAGAGATAGTGTGTATGAGGGGATACTTTATTATTACTGATTGCCTTTTTATTTTAATTATTACAGTGATTTACCATTCCTTTTGTTATTATCAATAAACTTAAGTTTTTATTTTAAAATCATACATTTGTCTGAAGAGTCTTATGAAGGAGTGGTTGGTGGCAGCGTAAATAAAGTGTGAATGAGAGAGTGTCCTTACCATTGTGACGTGAAAGAGGAACGTCACACGGACGTACGCAAAACTGACCCCCTATTGGGACACAAGGTCTACAGAAAACTCCAACCACCACCCACAGCAAAAAAGAGGCATAAACCAAACACTGGTAGAACGTGCAAATCGGAACTGTGAACCTCAATTTCTCAGCACCGTATTCAACCATCTGAATTGGGCCCTACAAGCAAATGGCTACTCCCAATATGAAATCACAAGAGCCATTAAAACAAGAAAACAACACCAAACTGAAGAAGAAAAACAGCCACCCACAAATAAAGTATTTCTGCCATACATCAAAGGGGTCACAGACCGCAAGGGGGTAACTTTCGAAAAAACACAACCTACAAACAGTATTCAAGCCCACCACAAAAATACAACAAATGTTATAGTCAGAAAAGGAGAGAAGGGACCCCCTCACCACTGCAGGAGTATACCGGATACCTTGCAGTTGTGGCCAGGTATATATTGGAACCACAAAATGAAGCATCCACTCTGGGTGGCATGAAGGCATCTCTCATCCCTGTCCTAATTTCAGCTGAGGCAGACTTTGTCAGTGCTAAGGAAAAACAATTCCCCACTCTTCTTATCTCAACCTGCAAGGAAGAAGAATTGCGAAATTATTTTCCCCATCCCACAGGAAGGCAAGGTATTTTGCAGCACTCTGCACAAGAGAAGAAAAATACACCTTTTTCTCCCTCTCTTATTGTTCCCCCCACTTTGTGTAATGTTTTACTATTTAATAATTGTTTTATATATCAATTTTATTGTATCACTAATGTTGTTAGCCGCCTAGAGTGGTCCTGATGCAACCAGATAGGCGGGATATATCCCGCCTATCTGGTTGGATCAGGACCACTCTAGGCAGCTAACAACATTAGTGATACAATAAAATTGATATATAAAACAATTATTACATAGTAAAACATTACACACATAAATTTTTGTGTGTGTGTGCAAATTAAAGAAAATTGTACAAATGTTTTGATTTAAAAATTCAACAAAATGTGTTTATTTATTTATTCCACATATTTACAGACTGTTAGCCCTAGTGCTAAGCACTACTCTTAGTGCTTTACAACAACAAAAACCCATAGATGCCCCCAAAAAACCAATATTTACACCCTCAAATAAGGCATACATTGCCTTAAATCCTAAATAATGGCAGATAGAGAACAGAAATATAAATTAACTTAAACACGGATGTTCTTAAATGCTTCTCAAAAGAGAATGGTCTTTAACATCCTCTTAAAGGATGGGAGAGAGAGGGATGCACTTCTCAGAGGACCTATTCCATAAGGATTGAGGCCATGACTGAGAAGGCACAATTTCTGGTAATGGTCTTCTTATTCTCTCTTGGTGCAGCGGCCCAGAGAAGCAACATCTGAGAAGAGTGAGTGACATGGGCTGATGTACTCAGGGAAATCTGCTCCAAAATATAACACAGCCCCAAACCATTAAGGGCTTTATAAACTACCCTTATCAAGGGGTGGTGCCACACAAGCCTTTTTGCCATTAGATTGTGTCTGTTTCTGTCCTCCATAATCCTTTGGCCTGTAACATACCCGGGCAGACACAAAAACAGGAAATCAGTATTTATGGCTATCAATTAATTTCTTGTCCTTTCACAGAATTGATTTTTTTAAAAAAAGAAATAAAATGAAATTGAAAGTAACCAAAGTAACAAAGAAAAGAAGGGATGGGCTTTCACCTTGATTTTTCAATACAAAAATATCTTTGTGCTGTTTTATGGGAAATCACATGTTTCTGCGTTTTGAAAAACAGGGAACTAAAGGAGGCAAAATCATTTATGAAAGCAAATGTGTACCTGACTTTGTGCTGCTTTTCAAAATCTTGAATCTTTTCCCTCTGCTTTTAGATAAAGGCTGGAACAAAAATAATAATTGCTATTGCTTCCCATTGTATGCTTGTAGCTCTGAGTTCAGAAGGCTACACGGTTCATAAAAAGCACCATTTCAGTATCCTTGTCCTGCATTAATAGAGCAGCTGTGGGCATTGATACTAGTTGAGCTTTAGATTTTACAGTTCAACAATTGCTTGCCAACTAAATCAAATGTAGGTCGGGTGACTGGATGCAGTGGAGGTCAAGGCTCTGGAAGCTTAAACCACGGTGCAGATCTGGCAGTTTGGGTCAAGCAAAACTCACTTAGAAACATGAATTTGCCCCTCAATCCCTGTTTGCAAAGATCAATCAAAGGTTTTATCCTCTAATGCCACTTGTTTGATGATCAGGAAAATTGTTTGATTTAAAAGGTTATGTAACAGGTGTGTTCTGTTTTGCTGCTTATGGGTAAAGCCAATACCTTGGCCCAATCTCCCAGTCTTCATGTAAGCTTTAATGCACAACTAGAAAGCGAAAACATTTTATAGTAGTAGCAGCATCGCTTGGCTTGTGTTGTCTTAGCATGGCTTGCAACTTCTCATATCCACTATGTAAAGCAAAGAATCACATAGGCAGAGAATCAAAGCAAGCTGGAAAGTGTTAAATATACAGCCTGTAGCTCTGTGGTACACCAAATGAGTATAACCTAAATTTGAATATCCTAAACAAGCAGCTTGAGGGGACCGGAGGAGATGGAACAGAAGCACAAAAGAATTGTGCTTTTAGTCCTCATGCTTCTTTAGAACATCTGAACCTGCTTATCTCCCCCTGCATGGAAGGCCAGAATGCAGGAAGCATATACGTATCTCCCCAGGAAGAGATGCAAGGACTCCAGGCAGAAACAGCTTTTTAGTGAGGTGACAAAATGTTAGTCCAGTGTGAGGGGGACACTCCAGCTATTTTGGGATGGTTATATGCCCTTGCCTCATGCCCTCCTGGCAAACCAGGTGGAGACCCCAATTACAGGGCACCAGGAGAGCATGGAAAGGGAGACAGAGACCCTAGGTGAGGGGAAAGATGTAGATGAACTGTAAGGGGATGATGGGGTGGAGGCCAGGCAAGTTGGAGGGAACCTGGCTTAAGGGAGGAGGAGGAGGAGGAGGAGGAAGAGGAAGAGGACTCAATGCTTACAACGGAGACAGAGGGACTCTGTTTGCTGACTCTTAACAGAGCACAGCGGAGGAATAAAACTGAGACTTGCCCCAGAGAGCAAGCAACCAGAGAGAGTAAACAGGGAGAGTAAGCAGGTGTTTGACAAGGGAAGCCAAGTTGGAGGCCCCTAACAAAAGTTTTGGTTCCTGGATATAGTTATATATTATTGCCAGTGTCATTCAAGACAGACAAGATAAAGGAAAGGTCACTCAAAGACAAAGAGAAGAAAAGAAGAGATACTTCTGTGATGGTGACCTGCAAAGTATGTTCAATATTTGTCTTTGCTCCTGAGAACAATGGGGCATACCTATGCAGCAAGTCCAAACTGGTTGCACTGTTGGAAGAAAAAAGTAAAGGGACTGGAACAGCAAGTGACATGCTTAAGGGCTATAAGAGAAGATGAAGGGTACATAGAATTCGCAAGCTGAAGTAGCTTAGCAAGGCACTGGAGGTGGAAGAAGAGCAAGAAAAAGCAGAGGAGAATGCGGAGAACAAAACAAACATAGTGGAGGAAGCACCATGGCAAAGAATTACAGTCAGAAGCACCCTTCACCAGTGCAACTGAAAAACCACACACAGATTCTTAAAGAGGAGTCTGGCAGACAGCATGTAGAGAAAGACATACAGGAGACCCCACAGGAGGACATGAGAGAGGCTGAAACTCATCCATGTAGAGTCAGTGAACCCACATCCTATAAAAAGAAGAAGAGAAGAGTAGTTGTAGTAAGAGATTCCCTACTGTGTGGGTTTGAGATCCACTAGGTATACTGTCAGGGACGTGGTGGTGCTGCGGGTTAAACCGCAGAAGCCTCTGTACTGCAAGGTCAGAAGATCAACAGTCGTAAGATCGAATCCACGCAATGGAGGGAGCTCCCATCACTTGCCCCAGCTCCTGCCAAACTAGCAGTTCAAAAGCATGCAAATGCAAGTAGATAAATAGGTACCACCTCAGTGGGATGGTAACAGCATTCCGTGTCTAGTCACGCTGGCCACATGACCACAGAAAATGTGGATGAGCTCTGTGCTCTAGAGTTGGACATGACTGGACTAATTGTCAAGGGGAATCTTTACCTTTAGGTATACTGTCTCCCTGGAGGATGGATCAGGGGTGTGCTGGAATGATTGCCATCACTCAAAACCAACTGAAGCATGTCTCTTTCTTCTCATCTGTGTGGGAACAAATGAAACAGCCAAGAGGAACTATTAATAAATCAGATCAAACTTTGAAGCTCTGGGAAGGAAACTTAAGGACTTTGGGCCAAAAGACATGGACAAGGGGGAGGTTCACCAATCTTCAGCGCACCACCAACTATGAAACTGTGAAAATCACAGAGACTCCCAGGTATCCAGGCCCCAGCCTGAACCAATGAAGGTGCTGGAGGAGGAAGCACTGAAAGGATCATCTTCAATGGAGGCAAGAAGGGCTTAGGGAACCATGAGTCAGTTGTTGTTGTTGTTGTTTAGTTGTTAAGTCATGTCCGACTCTTCGTGACCCCATGGACCAGAGCACACCAGGGCCTCCTGTCTTCCACTGCCTCCCGGAGTTTGGTCAAATTCATGTTGGTAGCTTCAATCAAACTGTCCAACCATCTCATCCTCTGTCATCCCCTTCTCCACTTCCCTTCACACTTTCCCAACATCAGGATCTTTTCCAGAGAGTCTTCTCTTCTCATGAGATGGCCAAAGTATTGGAGCCTCAGTTACAGGATCTGTCCTTCTAGTGAGCACTCAGGGTTGATTTCCTTCAAAATCAGTAGGTTTGTTCTCCTTGCACTCCAGAGAACTCTCAAGAGTCTCCTCCAGTGCAACAATTCAAAAGCATCAATTCTTTGGCGGTCAGCCATCTTTATGGTCCAGCTCTCACTTCCAGACATCGCTACTGGAAAGACCATAATTTTGAATATGCAGACCTGTGTCAGCAAGGTGATGTTTCTGCTTTTTAAGATGATGTTGAGGTTTCTCATCCCTTTCCTCCCAAGAAGCAGGCGTCTTTTAATTTCATGGCTTCTGTCACCATCTGCAGTGATCATAGAGCCCAAGAAAGTAAAATCTGTCACTGCCTCCCTATCTTCCCCTTCTCTTTGCCAGGAGGTAATGGGACCAGTGGCCATGATCTTAGATTTTTTGATGGTGAGCTTCAGATCATTTTTGTGCTCTTCTATTTCACCCTCATCAGGAGTCAGTAAGTGCCTGTAATATAAACCCTTGCTAGAGGACGTTAGTTGGCTTATATAAAAAACTAGACCCCAACCACAGACAGCAGTGGTCCAGTGAGTGAAACTTGGGCTCAGACAAGGATGGGACTTTGTGAGGGTAAATGGAGCCAACTCAGTTCCCCTGCAAACTGCTGGGATGGGGTTCAGGAGGCTCTCATATTTGCATCCTGTTCCCCTACATTCATTAAATCTAGTCCTAGTGGCACTGAGAGTTTTGACTCCATAGAACTATATGGAGTGATGCTGGCCATACCTTCCAAAGCTCCCCACCCCACCAATGCTTCCATGCTTGCTCCATCAACATGCAATTGACTCCTGTGTTTATTGCCCACTATCTGTCTGATCACGGACTACCACCCCACAATAAATCAAGCTAATTTGCCATTTGCCAAGTTGTAAAATGGAAAAACAAACATATTTGAATGATTAATGGAGTTCCACTGCTAACTGTGAAGCTTGCATCTCTTTCATTTGTGCCCTCAGCTTTGAGCATTCTAATCCTATATGTTAAAGAAAAAAATTCTGAAAAGTCTGTCATCTGGAAGTACTTCTAGAAGGACAGAAAGCCAAATAATATTTCCTCCTATGATTAAAAAACAACAACAACAACAAAAACAGGTGATAGAAGGTGCTGATTCCTTTTTCTCTCTCTTCCATTATCCAAAACCTGGAGGACCTTTTTTTAAAAAATCTTTTTTTAAAAAAAAGTCTGCCTTTGTCCTTACCAGCTTACTTGCTATTGTCCCTTTGGAGTACTGTTGTCAAAATCACTTTGCTCAAAATGAGCTACTCTCATCTTGACTTAGGCAGAACCACTTTTCTATTTTATTAGTCTCATTAGTATTCTACTGCCCTTTAAATGTCACAGGTTCAAGAGCACAGCTGTACATATCCTCCAAATATTTCTGTTTGCTGTAATAAAGCACAAGGAGACAATTTCCTGGGACACGGAGAGGCTGAAATAGTGGAATGTAGAAAAAGAGGCTGGGGGAGCTTGAGGGAAGCCTCAGTGGATGAGCAGGAAGAAAGGAAAGCTTTTGGTGTTGTAATATGTCTAACCCTAATACCAGGGTTATTTCTGTTGCTTCCTGCTGGTGTTGAAGGATTCACCACTGGCTCCATGGATGGAGAATGGTGCCAAAGCTTCCAGTTTTCCTGACCCATCATTTCTCTCTGAAGCATGAGTTTTAGGAAATTCGTGGTGATGTTGTGGAGGGGGTGCTGAGTGAGTGAGTGCATAAATTGTATCTTAGCAGGAAAGCAAGCATTTACAATAAAAAAATAAAGGCAAAATCTGCTACTGTGAAGAAGTACAAGTAGCTCTAGAACAAACAGGGCTGAGTGACAATGACTCTCCAGTTTTGTTTTGGCTTACCATTCCCAACAGCTATATTCAGCCCAACCAGTAAGGTAAGGTTATAGGAGTTTATTTTATTTATTTTATTTATTTACAATATTTTTTAGCCGCACCATTGCCAGTTGTAGTCTAAAAACATCTGCCAGTCCACCCTTGCTCTACACACATATTCATCTCACTGGACAGGCAGTGTTTATGGAAATAGCAGCATGTGGTAAGAAAGCCAGTTACAAACCAAGGAATGCAAGGTGACTGTGACATACTAGGGGGGTGGGGAGGGAAGGAAATGCTACAGACTAGTTGCAAACAAGTGACTTACAAAACACAGCCAACGACACCATCACACTTGTGCTGTAACTACACACTCATTTCTTTTTTTATGCCACTTTTTCCCATAGCTCAAAGCAGTTGAGTTTGTTTATCCACTGATACACAAATACATGCATTTGAGAAGCTAATTATACATTGCAAAAAAGGAAATCTATTCCCACGTATTTACATAATTTTTTCACATACAATGTATGTTTAAAAACAGAGGTTTGCAAACTCAAATTGTCATTTAAAATCTCTCTCTCTCTCTCTCTCTCTCTCACCATCGAAGAAAAGGCCCACCTGCTCACTCTGCTATCCTGCCATGACATGAGAAATTTAATTATTTATTTATTTGCTATCTTTCTCTCTAAACTGAGACCCAAGGGGGCTTACCGCACAGTTTTAAAACACAACTAAAATACACCAAGTTTAAAATCTTAGAACAGCATTAAAGTCATTTGATACTTAGAATACGGTGAAAACACTTAAAACAGTTAAAATACTAGTCCTGATTCATTTAAGAGATAGTAATCCTGACGAGTAAGTTCAACACTGCTGCTCATCATTCTTTTTTTTTCCCCTTTCTTTCTTTACAGGGCTTAGGCTGGGCTACTCTTCAAATGGAGGGCTGTCCTCAAAATAAGCACATAGTCTGATGGAGCACAGCAACCCTTGGAGCCATACAAATGCTCTAAACTGGACAGAGCTCCATGCAGAACTTTCTTCTTCCCATCCCACATCAATGAATCTCATGTGTACACCTGAAGCGTGCAAATCTGTTGCTGTTGTGGAACTCTTTTGGTGTACCAGCATCCCACGGAGCCCTGGATCAATATCCACTGAAAACTATAAATGGTGAGTGCCTGGAGTAATTCTGAAATTCACTTCCCTGAAGTTCCTGGAATATGTTGGCTCTTCAGAGCATCACAGGATCATGTGCCTCTTTCATCAATGTCTGTTGTTGTTTTCAATCTGAGTAGATGCCAGAGATAGTAGTGAAAGAGGGGAAGGGTTTCTTCAGCATTTTTCTCCACAGTGTATAAAAACTACCCTTTCCCCCCTTGGCAGCTTCCAAAATTCCTCAGCCAGCATGGAACTAGCCAGAACCTCCCTACAAATGGTGGGCATGCTAGCTGGAGAATTCTGGGCACTGTAGTCCAAAAGAGGAAGGTGGTGTGAGCTTTTGCTTTGCTTTCATGACACCCCCAATCAAGCTCTCTGGATTTCTACCTTTGAGCAGAAGATACAGCAACCTGTACCTCCCATCTGTGGTCAGAGAATCAGCTGAAGAAGGGAATATGGGGGTGGGTGGGCCAAAAGGATAACGTTAAGCAAGCCATTCTCATGTTTTACTCCAGATTTACTAAGTGTGTTTAACTGATTGAGGGGTGCACATAACACCAGTTGGATGAAATTGCATTCTCTTCACCAAGCATACTGTAAATGTTAAGTAAACAGCAGAAAAAAATTAGCACATCCTGCCAAATTCATGACTTGCAGGTGCAACCCCAACTGAATGCAAGTTTTGGTGAGATATTGCTCCCTTCCTTTCCCATTTTCAAGATACTTTGTAATTTAAGAATAAGTACAGGAACCAAGAGGGCTCCATTTCAATGCTGAGCAAAGTGGCTTCCATGTATACAAAAGCCTGAAAATCGATTCCTTTGAAATGAAAAGATACTATATAGTGTGTATTCATATAAAAGCAATCTAGTAATATATCAAAAGCAGGTGGAGGGAAATAGAACATATACGTCCTTCAGGGTGAAGCACTCAATGCTGCCAGAGTAATCTAAATGTTCGTCTTTAAAAGCAAATGTGATTTCCTTTATGCAAAAGAAAGATGAGAAAAAGGCAAAGAGGTGGAGAAAAGTGGAAGGCGCCACTTGGCTTGCTTCATTGTTAAGGTTTTCTACCTCAGGGAACAGAAAAGGGGTATCATCTTTATCTTCTTCACACCACAAATTGATCTGTTCCTATTTCATAGGGTATGAGTTTATTAAATCAAGGACACATGGAACAAGAAATGTATACATTGTTTCATTTGAAATGAGGTATTAGAAAGGAGCTTTAAATATACGGTACAGTGGTGCCTCGCTTAATGATGATAATTCATTCCAAGAAAATCACCGTTAAGCGAAAACATTGTAATGCAAAAAAAACACCATTGAAATGCATTGAAACCCCTTCAATGTGTTCCAATGGGGTCAAAACCCACCGTCCAGCGAAGATCATCCATAGGGCAGCCATTTTCGCTGCCTGTCTTGCAAGGAATCCATCCCAGAAACAGCGGGGAGCCATTTTGTTTACCCGGTGGCCATTTTGAAACTGCCGATCAGCTGTTTAAAAAACGTCGTTTTGCGAAGAATCGATTCCTGAAGTAGGGAACCGATCATCGCAAAGTGAAAAAAACCCATTTAGGCGATCGTTTTGCGATCGCAAAAAGATTGTCGTAATGCGGTTTCGTCGTAATGCGGGGCAATCGTAAAGTGAGGCACAACTGTACATGCTACCATGAAAACAAATAAGCAGAGTCTAGATCAGATTGAGCCTGAACACACACTAGAAGCAAAACAGCATTAAACTGAGGCTGTCATACTTTGTTCATCTCATGAGAAGGCCTGACTCAATGAGAAAGACAGCAATAATAGCAAAGATGAAGGCAGTAGGAAAAGAGGAAGACCTAACAAGAGAAGGACAGACTCAGTAAAGGAAGCAATAGTCTTTAGTTTGCAATAGCTGAAAACGATAGGTGAAGAGACCATTAATTTATATAGTTGCCATACGTACATCAGAAGCAACTTGACAGCACTTAATAACAACAAATTGCATCTCCCCATGAAATCTGCACAAGTTTTAATTCTACAAATCCCTCCCTCCCTTCCTTCTTCCCTCCCCCCCTTCCTTCCTTCCTTTTCTTCTTTTCGTAGGAGATGATGATTTTAATTTTGACGTGACCATAGAAAAATTACAGTTGCTACCATTCCTAGTTTGTAACTTTGGCCTTAGACTGAAAGAGAGGAATTCCTTCATGCTGAGACTTGTTACAGTTTCCAGTAGGACCGAGTAAAAAACATTTTAGCCAAGCAAAGGTGTATCACTTTGAGGTGATTCCAGACTTACCACCCCACTATGCAAGACATACTAGTAGGTTGGTGTGAATGGCAAAGTAGAAGTGACAGGTTCTCTGAGCTTTAGTTTGGAAGCTCCTCAGGACAGGATCCTGCCCTTTTTTTTCCTGTGCAAAGCACAATGCATACAGATAGCACAATGAATGATCAAATGAATACTGAATCCAAATAGCCAAAATCCTACTAGTATAAATTTATGCCATGCAAGCTGGATGACATGATCATCCAGAGTAGTAATATTTGATTTAATCTAATGGAAAGCTTCCCTCTATCCATGCTTTTCAGGTTAAAAGGCTCCCTAAGGCTCCTGTTTTCCCTGGGGAACACTTGGGAGGCTCAAGTTTGGGGAAACCTTTAATAGCGAGCATCACTGCTGGATTGCCATCAATTTGGCCCAATCTGACAGCCCATCCTTCCCCAGCTGAGGCTCTTAGAGGCTTCTTGAGGCAAAAGGGAGCCCTAAGGGTTTCAAAACCTGAAATGGGGAAATAGGAACTTTATTTATTTATTTATTTATTTATTTATTTTATATCCCGCCTATCTAATCAACCAAGATTACTCTAGGCGGCTTACAACAATAAACAACAACAATACGGTTAAATAAATCATACAATGGAAAAATTACGACAAGATGAGAGAAAACTAAGAAGAAAAAGGAAGGGTGATCAGGAATTAGTAAACGGGAAAGCCTGCCAGTACATCAAAGTTTTTAATTGTTTTTTAAAAGTACCCAGTGAGGGAGCCGCGCGAATGTCAGGGGGAAGGTTATTCCAGAGGCGAGGAGCCACTGCCGAGAAGGCCCGATTTCTTGTTTTTTCTTTCCGGGCCTCCCTCGGCGTTAGGCTCCTCAGCCTCACCTCCTGACTCGCGCGAGTGACACGGGTAGAACTTGGTGGAAATAGGCGTTCCGCCAAGTATCGAGGCCCCAAGCCGTTTAGGGCTTTATAAGTAAGCGTCAACACTTTGAAGTCGATGCGGAAACGGATGGGCAGCCAATGCAATGCGGCCAGGGTGGGCGAAATATGTTGGTACCTTTTCACACCACTGAGTAGTCTGGCCGCCGCATTCTGCACCACCTGTAATTTCCGCAGCAGCCTCAAAGGCAGCCCCACGTAGAGCGCATTACAGTGGTCTAATCTTGAGATTACGAGCGCATGCACCAACGTAGTGAGCGCCCCCACCTCGAGATAGGGCCGCAGCTGGGCTATCCGCCTAAGGTGGTAAAAGGCCGTTCGGACAACCGACGCCACCTGGGATTCCATGGTGAGCGCCGGGTCCAGATGGATCCCCAAGCTGCGGACCCCATCCTTGGCGGGGAGGGTCGCCCCCCCGAAAGTGAGGAAGTTTCCCAAACACCCGACTGTGGGAGCGCCCACCCTCAGTACCTCCGTCTTGTCCGGGTTCAGCCTCAACCCGTTCTCCTGCATCCATTGCAGTACGGTCCCCAGGCAGCGCTGAAGGGACAGAACGGCATCTCCTGTGGTAGGTGGAAAGGAGATGTACAGCTGAGTATCATCAGCATACTGATGACACCGAGCTCCACATCCCCTAATGACCCCACCCAGCGGCCTCATATAGATGTTAAATAGCATTGGGGAGATAATCGACCCCTGTGGAACCCCACAGTTGAGACTCCACGGGGCCGAGACATTCTCCCCAAGCTGTACTCTCTGGGGGCGGTCCCCCAAGAAGGAACGGAGCCAGGAAGCCTTCAATTAATTTAAGTTCAACATTAACTGCACTGGATGAAGTTGTTATCCTACTTGTGTGGTGCATTGTAAAAGTCTATGACCAGAAACAATAAAGTTTATAAGTATGTATGTACTTGTATAGTGTAAAGTTGTGCAAGATGATTTTGCCCAACCATGGTAGACATACTGAACAAATGGAAGTCGTTAAATCAGAAATGATTCAATAAATCTGTGCCATGATTCCCTCAAGTCCATGCTGTGCTCCTTGGTCACCTCAGGAACACACAAGTAGCTGAGATTGAAGGTCTGTATTAGGGATGACGACAAATTTCTACAACTTCTGAAGGTTTGGTGAATATTGGATCATGGACACCTGAGTTATATAGTCACAAAAAGGACCCCAGAAAAGCTCCTCTCAGGTACTTAGAGACTCCAGAATCACCATAGAGCTTCCTATGTCCTTCCCCAACATAACCTGCCAACTTTGGTGAATATTGGATATCGGATATCCGAATTATTCACCCACAAATTGGGTCCCCCCAGGAGAATTTACCACATGGCACAGAAGCCCATTCTGCCTACCGGCCGCTGATCAACTGATCAGAAGCCGATAGGCAGCCATCCCCACACACAGCCAGACATCCCAACAGCCTACCCCCACACCCCCTTCCTTTCCCTACCTTAGCCCCCACCTCACTCCCACCAACACCCCTTTACCTTAATAGTTGCTGCTGAAGTCTCCATCAGGCCTCCACAGCCATGGCGTGTAAAAGGGAGACTGGATGCCCTTTGCAAAGATGGTGGCTGCAGCTTCATTTAGGGTATGGAAGCTGCAGCTGTCATCTTTGCAAAGGGCAGCCTGGATTCCCTTAAGGCAGGCTAAGGGAATCCAGGCTGCCCTTTGCAAAGATGGCAGCTGCAGCTTCCCTATCCTAAATGAACCTGCAGCCACCATCTTTGCAAAGGGCAGCCAGTCTCCATATTTACATGTGTGGTTCAAGGCCAGAAGACCTTGACAGCAGCGATTAAGGTAAGAGGGTGTCAGTGTGAGTGGGATGGGGCCTAAGGTAGGGAAAGAAAGGGGTGGGGTAGGCTGTGGT
Organism: Pogona vitticeps; assembly: GCF_051106095.1. Taxonomy (NCBI): domain Eukaryota; kingdom Metazoa; phylum Chordata; class Lepidosauria; order Squamata; family Agamidae; genus Pogona; species Pogona vitticeps. The sequence goes on along the minus strand of NC_135783.1, from coordinate 65,474,051 downwards.
ATTGGGTGGCTGTGTGGGGTGGTGGCTGCCTTTCTGCCGCCAATCAGCTGATCAGCGGTCGGTAGGCAGAATGGTTTTTTGTTTGGTTTTTTTTAATATAAAGGACAAATAAAAATGGGTAAATATTCATCCCTTTGGATTTGTAGGGATCTCTGGAACCCACAAATACGGATCGACAAATATTTAATGAATTGTCTATATTCGTCGGAAAAAAACGATCCATTTTCATATTCGTCCCCATTTGTAGTCTATATCCACTGCCAGAATAAAGCAGCCGAGCAAGTGTATTTTTTGAATTTATGATTAAGTCATGTGGGCTTTAGCCTGAATCCAAAATTTCTGTGATGGTTTGTGCATCCTCACCCTGCCACCACCAATGCTATTCCTGCCACCGCCACCGCCACCTTCATCTCCTCTCAGATGGATCTGATGGGGGGCGGGGGGGGAGAAACAGAAAGAGATGGTAGAGAAGGACGAATGGGAAATGGGCAAGGATTTATTTTCTGGCAAACCCAACACACACACAAATGCACATACACACATGCAAGACACCCAAACCTTCCACCTAGAGAGCAAGCCAGAGGAGGAGGAGGAGGAGGAGGAATGACCCTTCACTTTGGGCTCCAATTCCTGGAGAAACTCTCCCCATGGATCCCCATGGTTTTTATATATAGGATCACCCCAAATCAGAGAAATGTGGATCCCAGGCATGGATCCCCAAGAATTTTATATTTAGGATTACCCCAAATCACAAAAACACAGGACCTAGGCATGCCTTGGATTGGAAGTCTGTGGACACAGATGGGATCTATATTTTGATGGTGGTTTGTTGAGTGTCCCATATAAAAACCATATGAAAATCATGAAAGGGGTGGGAATGGAAAGAGGGGGTAGTGGCAGGTGACTGAAGGGAATAGAAAACAGGAAGGATTTGGAGGGGGATGAGGAGAAGAGGTAGGTTGAGGGGCAGGGCAGAAGAGGTAGAAGGTGATGCGGGCTGAAAGGGGAAGGAAAGAAAGGCTTGGCTTGGCTGACTGGCAGCTGTCAAGAAAACAAAGGAATTAACCACCAGGAATGTTACTCTTACTCTGACACATTTATCCATATCTAACAAAAAAATCATACAGCTGATTCAAAAGCATTGGTTGTGCAATGCTTTTGATGGATCACTAAAAATGATGAGTAAGTATAGCTGTTGAGTCCTCCAGGACTCTTTGTCAATTGTAAATCACGTTATATTGCCTTGTTTGTAATTTGGTAGTATATAATAAAAACTGGATGTATCACTAGAGACCAACATCATCCACACTCTTGTATTTCTGTGTATGGGTGTGAAAGATGGACAGTTCAGAAAGCTGACGGGAGGAAAAAAGTTGAAACATATGAAATGTGGTGCTGAAGGAGAACTTTGCAGATACCTAGATTGCCAGAATGACAAACAAGTGGGACCTAGATGAAATCAAGTCTGTGGCAAAAATGTTGAAACTGAGGTTGCCCAAACTTTGGGCACATGATGAGAAGACAGGATACTCTAGAAATGACAGCAATGCTGGGAAAGGTGGAAGGCAGCAGGAAAAGAGGAAGACCAAATACTGAGTCCCTAAAGGAAGCTATGGGCTTGAGTTTGCAAGAGCTGAGCTGGGCTGTTGAGGACCGGATGCTCTGGAGATCAATCATTCATAGAGTCACCCTAATTCAAGGGTGACTTGATGCACATAACAAACAAGCATACAATAAAAACATTAACTAACCCATTTATCTCTACACTCGGATTGCAGGCCTATTTATTTATTTTGGAGATGTGGTTTGAATATTTACTATATCAATGAGAGTTTTTGTTTAAAAAGAGCTGGCAAGTTTTCAGTATCCATTATTATGCAAATAACCTCAGATCTGGTACAGATGCTTCTTACATTCACTATTCCATCCCACTTCAAAAATAGTGATAGGGAGACTACAAATACAGCATCTACACGAGGAATGGAAAATTTATGGCCCTCTAGTTGCTAACTGGACTACAGTTCCCATCACCCCTACCATTGGCTATGCCAGCTAGGGGTGATGGTACATACAGACAAGCAACATCTGTGTGGCTTTGATCAACACAGCTGGGCCCTCTATACAGAGTACTCGTGCACGTAACAGCATGCTATTTCAGTGCTAGATGGAGGGCAGGCCAGTGTGGCAAAAGATTTATATCAACAAAAGAAATGACTGAACCAAGCTGAAGGGCTGAGAGTTGTCAACAGTTACTTCATGAAACTGATAGTCATAGTCAATGGCATCTGCCTTATGTCCAGTGGACTAACCATGCTGAATTATCAGCCTCTGTTTCAATGAATGAAAGGAATGGTTTAACTGTTAGGGAGCTGACATAAAGGACAGAGAAGGGAAAATCTTAGAAATACATAGGGCCAAGCAGCTATGGGAGGTGTGGTGGTGGGCACGGCGCTTTTTCTCTCTCTCCACATTTCCCTGTTTACATATACAGTAAAGCCAGGGAGTAAGGGGGTCATCCTTTCTTAGAGCCATCCCTGCTTACCTAGGGAATACTAGCCAGAACAGAGAATTGTGGGACACTCAGATGTGGTATAGGGAAGCTTCAGCCTCCATCTTCCCCATGTACCTTTCACTACTGAAGCAAGGCTTTCTTCCTCTCTGTGTTTTCTGTGTCAGTGAGATGGCAAAAGCTGAAAGTAACAAATTACAGATAGTGGAGTTAACCTGTAGCTAGTTACTTTGGCAGCAACAAAGTTGTATTTTCAAATACAATGTAATAAGTGGAACAAATGTACCTTTTTTGGTATTAAAGAGCAATGTTTTCTACTAATTTTCAAAAGTTCTTTCAGCGGGGTATTTTAGACATATTTGTGTAGCAGCTTTTCAAGTTTTAGGCCATATTCTTGGCTATTCTAAGTTTTCCCCCCAAACACAACAGGAATTAAAAAGTAACAGGTAATGAAAATAAATTGTTTATTCAACCTTTTAAAAAGGAACAGGTTTTTTAATACTGTAGCCATTGGAATGAATTACCTTTTTTTGAAAAAGTAACTTTCCCTCACATGAATTTTGTGTTTGGTCTATCCTCATTGAAATGTTCTGAAAACGGAATGAGCTTTCATGGAGGGACTGCTCACAGTACCTGCACTTTCCTCATCCCTCAGGAAAGACAGTGCTGTGGTTCCTTCCCTACGTGTGCTGGTTTATTGACAGCTAGTGGTCAACTTCTTCAGCAGCTGCCTAGCCTTCAAAATCAGCCCAGAAACTATCGGCTATATACACTTAAGGCAAACCAAAAGCGGCAACTTGGCTGACATAAGTGCCAGTAGGCTTTAAAATACTGTCCAAATGAATGAATATTCTCATTCTTTAATTCTCCTAATCCATTTTGCAGGTTCCTTGTAGACCATGAAGCTGACAATGAATTTGGTTTTAGCCCAGTTCTCTCTGCCACTCTCTATTAAGTATGATGCCTACATATCGCAGCTAAAAGCTAGATAAGGCCACAGGGTGTACTTTACTAGGCTTACTACATTTGGCAAGAGAGCTTTATCCTTTTAACATATCTCTGCTCACAGGAAAAACAGAAGAGAGAGGGGCAAATCTTCAGAAGGCGGTTGTGTCACCAAGGAGATTTGAGAAGACAAAAGAATTTATATGCACTCATCACAGACATGCATATGCTCACAGAACATGTAAATATCCACACAGACTCAAACATCAATGGATTGAATGTAATTTTTTTCTTCAGTTTAAGCACTGAGGAGCTGTGAGGTGATGTTTTTGTTAAGTAGCCAGGCCCTATCCACATTGACCTGAGAGGATGATTAGTGCAGGTGTCTTTCTGGAGAACAGACTCAGATGCAGTGTGCTGGCACTAGAGAAGGCTGTACATCACCATCTGGTGAATTACTGGAAAGAGATGAAACTCCCTTTCCCCTTTTTCTTTTCCTGTGTGTGCTTATACAGAAATGAAGAGAATCGCTTGGTGTCTTGAGACCTTCCTGAGGTTGTACTGCAGCACATGATCACAAGCCAGAAAGAAACGGAGAGGGCATGTGTGCTGCTGCAGCCTTGTCCTCTACTAGAGGGAATGGCATGCATGATTGTAAGTCCATCACACTGCCTGTACTTGTTCGGCTGAAATAGGGAATTGGCTTTTCTAAGCCAATCTTGGTTCTCTAGTAAATGCTTCCTTTTTGAGAAGGGATGGAGAGTGGCTCTGTACAGTCCTCCTTGCCATGGAAAAGCAGCGGCTCTACAGACAACTGTGGAAAAAGAAAGACTCACTTGCATGCTCAGTCTCCAGCGACTACCGTACTTGATGTTGATCAGCAGGTCGTAAAGAATGTTATATTTTAATTCCTCCTCTGCCTTTATGTTGCTACACCCAACGGTTCTCAACCTTGAGTCCCCAGATGTTCTTGAACAGCAGCTCCCCAAAATCCTCACCAGCAGAGCTAGTGGAGAAGGCTTCTGGTAGCTTTAGTCCAATAACATCTGGGAACCCAAGTTTGGGAACCACTGGCCAAGTCCACTCATGTGCAGCTTGTCTGTAGTGCCTGGGATGTTCGGACTGCCACTTCCTGCTCCCATCATGTAACCACAAATCCTGAAGGTACATTCTGGGAAGGCTTGTCATGACCAAACCTGCTCTCTCCACCTGGCGATTTGGTAGTGGGGAAACCCCATTCAGCCCCCTCATTCCTGGTGCATATGCCAGCATCCCCAAGCTAACTACTGCTGCATATTCTGAAAAGTGCTTCTTCCATAGACAATTCCTGAGACCTACACAATTCCTTCTCTCTCTCTCTCTCTCTCTGCTACACACAGGGATGCTTGTTCAGATGCATGCCTGTACATGTGAACTCTCAGGAGGCCCTGCCCTCCTCAACCTCTTCACATCCCATGTAGGAGATATGGGCAGAAAGAAGCATGATGAGCCATCCTCTCCCCCTGCCTAGCCATATTCTGAAGTAGGAGAAGACCAGAGTTGAGCAACAGGCCTGTTTCCTGAGCCATGCTAGGCCTACCAAGGCAGAGGAGGTGGCTGGGAGTCAACTCCAAGGGACCACAGCTGACCCTTCTGAGCCCAAAATGGATGTCCGATCACAAGCACAATAATGAAACAACACTAAATGGGGCAGTACTGTGCAGAATATTACTGTACTACTTCTGTAACAAACAAATAAATAAACAAACTCCAAAATCCATCACACACAAAAAAATGTTTGAAAGATTTTAGCAGTTTCCCTAGGGCTTTCTAAAGAGTCGATGTGAAAGATAACTGCTTTGCAAACAAGATTAGGAGTGAATTATGTTGAAAAGGGCTCAAATTGGAAGCTTTTAATGTTAGCACCAATCTACTAAAACACATGAACACACACATACACACCCCAAAATCCAGCACAAAGAATAGTTTTTTAAAGCTGTTTGGGTGTTTTTAATCTGTTTCTTTAAAAGGTGCACATTTTTAAAAGAGAAGAAAAGTAACAGCTTATCAGTGAGTGCAGATAGAAGCCCTTATACAATCTCTACCCATTTGTCACTAAGCAGCACAAACACAGGAAGAAGAAACACTTCATCCGGATGAGCCATTCCATGACAGCACCATCTCCAGAGTTTGGGAAGCAGGAGAGACTTGGGCAAGATACCATCACAAAGCCACCCTCTCTGAATGGCCCACCGCAGCCACTGCTGCTGTTGCTGCTGCCCAATCCTCTGTCTTCTTCTGGGCCACATTCACCTGGCCCACATGGCCAGTTTCCTCTCCTTCCCTCACTTGGAAAGGATAAAGAGCAGGCAATGGCAGGAAAGAAATCAGCAAGGCCAGAGGATTCCAAGGGCCCTTTTCTAAGATTTGGATTCAGACAGATTGATCATACAGACCATTTAATGTGAACCCTGATACATAAATATCAGGTACTCATATTGAGAGAAGTGAAATTTGGATTGTAAGAGAATAGAACTTGAATTCAGCTTCCTGAGCAATTGTGAATGTGACACATTCAAGGAATAATCTATTTGAATTGAACCTTCATTCCAGTTTAGCTTTCTAGCAGCTGCTGTGCTAGTTTATTTCTCTGACCCCCTTTCAGTGGCTGCATTTGCATATTTGTGCTCTCCTCCAGGCACACTGGCCACATCTTGACATGCATGTTCCCTGGAAGGGTTTATCACTTAATTTCAACAGGCCTGGCTGAACAGAGCTTGCAAAGGCACATCCAAGTGACAACAAAAAGATAATTACAAATCAAAGTCTAAGGTTACTTGTAAAAGCTGCTTCCTGCCTCCTTAAGAGAAACAACACCTTATCCTGGCAAGAGGGCAGATTTTGCATTTGTCCAACATTGGCCAAAAGATAAAACACCAATAAATGGATAAAATGTATGTGAGTCTGAAAATCATTTTGGCAGGAAGAAAATAATGGTTTAGTTCTACCACTGGTGACAGATTACAGGCCAAGAAAATGCACTGGCAAGGTTTGGGCAAAGCTGCTCAAAAGCCCTTCCAGACTGAGAAGTGGATTAAATAAGATTAGAAGGTGCAATTAGTGTGTTTTCTTTAACTATTCAAGACATTTAAGGTAGTCTGTTCTATTTATTTAGGCAAGGGAAAGGAAGGACTCTTATTTGCCACTTGAAAATATAGCTATGCTATGACTGTGTGAAAGGCTCATTAGCTCTGATATACTTATCCGCAAACATCCACATATGTATATATGTGCGTGTTGTATGTACGTGTGATATACATACATGAAATAGTGAGGAAAACAGATGATCAGTCTGATAAACTCTCAATTGACTGCATGCATCTAATGAAGTAGTTTTTTTCCAAAAAAAAAAAAAATAGTGTCAAACATTTAAAGTGAAATCAGTGGAACTGATTAATTATGACTGGCCACTTATTTCAACAGAGCAACACTAGTAAGGATTAAATTGGATTTAACTCAAGAATTTGTTGCTATGGCATGGCTGCTTTTCCAATGTTCTAATGAAACTTTAGCTCTCCCTCCCAATTTTGAATATCACTCTAGGTCACTATAAGAGATAGGCATGAACTAATGGACTGCTGGTTCATACTGGTTTGTTTCTCGGCCAAACAGGTGTTCAGTAGATCCCAGCCCCACCTCCTCTGGTGGGGACCCACTTAGAGGCAGCGCCTGTAAGAGACGGGGCAGGGAATCCAGATTGCTGGCTCTGAGTGGGTACTCCCCAAAAGAGGTGAGGCTGGGAAGCACCGAACACCTGTTCAAACAAGAAACGAACCAGCACAAATCCATTTCTAATCACTATATATGGTATTCTCACTTTTTTCAAAATCATACTGTTAGCTTTGGGAACATTTATCAGCTTCACTTTCTTGAACATTTAATTTTTTTAAAAAAATCTTGAATTCTATACTTCTGAAAAATGAAAAATCAGCATTTTTCCTCCTGAAAATGAACTGAAATAAAATTCTCCTTTACTTGCCCTGACTAACTCCAATAGATACAGCTATCCTCATTATGAGCATTATCTGTTTGCTATTATTTGTGGTCAAAATGGAAAGAAAACGAATTGTCAACATTAATTTTGTACTGACGTACTACAATATAGAAGAATGGAAACCCAGACTTTCAGTCTTAAACCCTGGATCTGGACAGATTAATCAGGTATTTTCAGTATCTCCCACATTCCCTTTTTAAAAAATAAACAAAACTTATAAGCTTTCTGTCTTGAATCGGAAGCAATTTGCAAATTCTGCTAAATTTATATTAAAAGATGGATTCAAACAAAATTTTCATCCACCCCTATAACACACTTATTCCCTCCTTCTTTGTCAAGTAGATGAAAGTCTGTGAGTATTCATTACACCTTTGAACCAAACTCAGGAACTCCTTTGGAATTATGTTGAGTTTGGGAAAGATCCTTTTTTTAAAAAAATGCCAACATGGCCAACAAGGTTGGATAAGACTGGGAGGTTTATTTTTTTCCCTTTTATTTCTTTTTTTAAGGCAACTTCTCCAAACTTTGCCAAGAAGCTATACTCCTTCAGCCTTAAGAAAATTGTGGCCCCAAGGAAAATGCCAGGAACCTGTTGTTTTGGCAGGGCTGAAACAAAGAGGTGAGCTACTGTAGAACTTTTTAATGGGAAACAGTAGATGCAGAAAACCTTTTAAAAATAGTTTTCTGGTGAATGCAGAGTGGCTGGTAGAGGTACTTATCTGAAGTTCTTTAATCCCCCTGCTAAAGCTGGGCACACTTTCTGGCATCTGGTACTTTTATTAACTAATTCTTTCTCTATTCTGGATCTCTCACTATTTTGAACAAATTTCCTGAGCCTCAAAGTACCTGGCTAAGGAAGTTTTTAGCAATCTTGTAAATGTGTGAAGCGAAAATTAAAGTGAGCAGTTAATGCTGTTCTTTTTTTCCACCCAACTGCTTTTCAATCAACCTTCCCACCTTCACCAGTTTAATGTTTTCTAAGGCATTTCATTGGAAAGCTTAAAATACATGACACTTTTTCTTTAATGACAGACTTTGGCGCCTGGAAAGTCAGGGACAGATATAGCCATGCTCATGACCCTTTTGACCAGTCTGCTGTTTCAGCATTAAAATCATATTTCCTAAACCTTCCACATGATTGCATTTTGAATCAGAGAGCTTTTGAATATATGCATAGTGCTTGTCCTGTCCAAACGAAGAAAATGATGTGGGTTCCCCCCCCCCTCAGTGACAGTTCCTTAGTGGGCAAACTCTGAAATGTTCTGCGTCATTGTTATTCAGAAACAGCAGTCTATTGCCATTTACCTGGGAATAATCTGTTTTGGATTCAGACCTGATCTTTTCAAGCAGCAGAAGGAAGTGGTAAAGTACGGAGCCGGTGTGTGTGTGTCTGATGCAGGCCTGGTCCAAAACATTTTGTTGCCTTAGGCAATCAACAGAAAGCACACACACCCCATCCAAAGGCAAACAGGTTGGCAGTAGTATATTACCTCATAACTGGTAATCTCAACTGCACCTGAAGCAACAGAGTATTTTAAGTGGCACAAGGCTTCTGCTGGCTTGAGGTTGTTGACTCCGTTTGCCCCATGGTAGGACAGGCCCTGATGAAACAGACTGTACTACTTCAGGCTGTAGCTTGACAATCACGTTTTAACACCTTCCTATGTTAAAAACAATCCTGCTAATAGAGAAAGAGAACATCTGGCAAAGAACTTGGAAACAACCCTTCTCTCTGGTATGCTAATTTCCCTTTTTTTTTTAACAGATCAGGGGGTTGTTTATTTGTGCTTGTTTGTTTGAATGAGGGGGACAATTATGTTACCTGGCTAACTCAGTTAGTTAAGAATCCGGCTGCAGAGCCAGAGGTTGGGAGTTTGATTTCCCATTGATCATCCCAGAAAAGCCAGCCTGTGTGGCCTTGGACAAGCAGCGCCGTCCTAAGATAGCCCCAAAAGAAGGTAAAGGTAAACCACTTCTGAGTACTTACCTAGAAAAAGGTTGCTGTAAGTCAGAATTTACTTGATGGCACACAATTATTAATCATCAAGTAAATAATTAAGCATCATCTGATGCCTGAGGTCAGCACAGTATCCTGACCGATGACAGCGCCAGTCCTGGCAGTAGACATTTGACCACATAGGCGGGGTATAAATAAATAAATAAATAAATAAATAAATAAATAAATAAATAAATAAATAAATAGTAGTAGTAGTAGTAGTAATACTCACTGTTTGTTGTGAGCTTTTGTTTTGCCACTGCAGTATAGGGACTTCTTTACTTGCCAGACCTTTTCTTACACAACATGATGCTCAGAAAGCTAGGCTTCCTGAATCTATCCTTAATATGACAGTCAGCAGCTGCTGTCTCTCTCTCATCCCTTCCCAATATGAAGGGGACAGATACAGAGCTTTCCATCATGGAATGAATCAGAAGTGATAGTTCATTGAAGCCATAGAACTTTGGCCTCCAGAACTGCAAGTCTAACACATTTACATAATTAAGTCCCCAGGGAGGAAACATATGCAGCAATGAAGTCTGCATTTAACATCCATTTCAAACTCATCCCAGCGCTCTGCATTTTCCTTCAGAAGAAGCCTGCCCATCCAAACACCTCCCATGGAGAAGCATCAAAATACTGAGACAGATAAGTAATGAAGGCTTTTGATCCACATGTATGTTGTATATTAATTGCTATGGTACCTGTCACAGGTTTAATATGTTCCATATATACTCAATCTTCTGGAAGTGAATTATTATACAGTGTGGACTTTATGCATGTACATATTGTACAAATGTGTACATACAAACTGGGATATTTCTGTATTGGGGGAGGTGAAGCAACATCCCCAAAGGTCCCTCCATTCGCACGCTGCAAATAGAACAGGAGAAAGAGAAAGGAAGACAAAAGAACATCTCTTGCACCTTAAAAAAGAACCTCCTTTGCCTTCACAGCTGCATAATCATTCCCTCAAAGTTTTGTGGTAACAACACCACTAATTTCACATCCAGAAAACAGGAAGGGGGGGAGAGTATGGATGGAAACAGTGTAGAGAAGAGCAGGCACCCTGCATTGCCTTTAAAGAATAAATTGAAGACAGCTGTGCCCCTTGCCCTCGTAAAGCCCCTCACTCCCTCACGTCTGCCTTAGGAAGCTCACTGAGACTTTCTCTAGGCAACTGAAGAAAAGGAGAAAAATAAAATAACACATATCTGGCTCGTGGCGTAGTGGTTAAACCGCTGTACTGCAGCTAAAACTGTGCTCACGATCTGGGGTTCAAATCCCAGGTAGCCGGCTCAAGGTTGACTCAGCCTTCTATCCTTCCAAGGTTGGTAAAATGAGTACCCAGCTTGCTGGGGGGGCAATGTGTAGCCTGCATAATTAAATTGTAAACCGCCCAGAGAGTGCTTGAAGCGCTATGGGGCGGTATATAAGCAGCACGTTTTGCTTTGCTTTTGCTTTTCTTTGTTGTTTGTGTTTCCTGATTTGTAGGAATCATGTCAGGTAGCGTTCTTTCATAATAATACCCATGTGCCATCAAATCAGTTCTGACATGCAACAACCTTTTTCAGGGTTTCCCAGGTAGAGACTATTCAGAAGAGGCCTATCCTTCCCTTCTTCTGGGGGTGCCCAGGGACTGTGCAGCTTGCCCAAGATCACACAGGCTGACTCTACTTGCAGGAGACACAGTAGGGAATTGAACTCTCAACCTCTGGGTCCGTACCCAGCTACCTAAACCACACAGACATCAAAAGAACAGTGGTTTGGATCTTAACAAGTCAACCTAAATGCATCTGCACCTTACTTTTCACATGGCAGTATGCGATTGTGGGGAGTCTATTTCTGTTTGACCTTATCTTCCCAGCCCATGAGGTCAAAAAGAATGGGACCTATAATCCAAAAACAATTTGTAGAGCCAAGGTTTCCCAATGTTCACTTTTGGACAGCATTTGGAAGGTGAAACTGAAGGTGAAATCAGAGAATGATACACCTCTGTTTGCATTAGAAAGTGTCACTTTGCTTAGACCAATCTCTCTTAAAAACAACCCTTTCATTCATTGGGGAATCATTCCAGCCCAGATTCCCAAAGTAATAGACCTATTGTTGGGCCAAAAAATCCAGCATGGTTACTGATGGGGGTTGGGCTGAAGTGCTATTCCCTGCAGGTCATTTGATCACAAGGAAACAGTTCACACCAGACTGCATCAAAAGCAGTCTCAAATGCTATGTGCCCATGTGATAACACCCTGTGTTAGGTTTATTAGAAATCATAGGGAATGAATAGGACTCAGGAATAAAGGGAAGAGAACTTAAATATATGGAACATGAGTATCACAGCAGAGTAATTTCTAAGTCTACCCTTGGGCTACATCAAGAATTTTTCTTTAGCAGATTTCACAGGGCAAATAATAGAAAGCACTTTATGACAATGAAAATACAGTGTAAAATATATTTTATGATTCCCTTCTGAAAATAGTAAAGGAAGCAGAATATAATATATACAAATGTTCCACACTGAATGTCTGATGGTCATTTCTCAGTGTCCTTAGAGCCCAGTCTGATACTAGATATCCTGAAAAGTCTTGACAGAAGCTGCTCCAAATAACAGTAGTCTGCCTTGCAAATAATACCAAGAGAAGCTCACATCCCAGAACTGGGCTCTTATTTAACCAAACCAGCATTTGAGCAGAAAGAGGTCTTCAGTTCACATACATGGCATCTAACAGAGCAAATCTCAAATGATTGCCCTTTAGTTCTAAGATGTAAACAAACAAACAAGAACAGGTTTCCTTTGGTATTTCACAGTTCTATTTCATTTATTTTATTGACTGGAAGAGAACTCCCAGAGTATATGAGTGATGTACAGACCACTCCTATGAAGTAAACACTTGGAAGAATACCTAGCTAATGCATATGGATAATGACAGTTGCTGCTCCTGCTCATCGCTGGAAATCCAGTATAATCAACAACAAGAACCACTGCCATACTGAAAATGCAGAAACTAGCAGAAACAAAGGAGACACTAAATTACCTGCCTCTATCCTAGCCCATCTTAAATAATGGGAATAATGTATTAAATTTAAATTCATTGCCCTTGTCAATTTTTAAAGCAATGAATGATGTTCAGGATTTTGATTGTTGCAGTCAAAATAAACTCTGAGAATGTCATGAGCAGCTTGTTCAATGACCCTACTGTCTGTGGCCTTCCAGGAATAATACGAATTACATGCCATGAAGTTGACTCTGACTTAATGGTAACCAGTTCTATGGTTTTATAGGTAAGCTTTATTCCTTTCTTTTGGGGGTAGTTTGGGACAAAAGCATTGGCCTTTGCAATATCATGGAGGTGGGTCCTTATGATGTCACAGAGGGTTGGTCAGGTAAAAGTTTGGAAGGGGTCAAGAATTATTTTATGCCAGCTCATTTTGTGAAAACTTCACAAAAGCAATAAAACCTGATTAGTGGTTGTTGTGGGTTTTTCAGGCTCTTTGCCATGTTCTGAAGGTTGTTCTTCCTAACGTTTTGCCAGTCTCTGTGGCCAGCATCTTCAGAGGACAACACTCTGTGCTCTGGTGTAGTTGGCTTGGGAGTGGAACATTTATGGCTGTGAAATGGGCTTTTGTCTTTTTCTGTAGATGGGTGATTAGTGTGTCTTGTTGAAGAAGCATTAAATAACATTGAGTGCCTGCCTGTCTTGGAAGAGCTGGACAGCGAACCAACCCTAGCAGAAATAAATGCGGCCTTGGATTCCCTCACCTCTGGCAAGGCACCTGGAAGGGACAACATCCCTGTTGAAGTGCTGAAATGCGGTAAGGAGATCATCATCACCGAACTGTATGAAATCTTTTGTCTCTGCTGGAGGGAAGGTGGAGTACCACAGGATATGAAGGATGCAAACATTGTCACGTTGTACAAGAACAAAGGTGACAGGGGTGACTGCAATAACTACCGTGGTATCTCTCTTCTTAGCGTTGTAGGGAAGCTGCTTGCCCGTGTTGTTCTGAAGAGGCTCCAGGTGCTTGCAGACAGAGTCTATCCGGAATCACAGTGTGGATTTCGAGCAAATAGATCCACCACTGACATGGTATTCTCCCTCCGACAGTTGCAGGAGAAATGCAGGGAACAACAACAGCCACTCTTAGTGGCCTTCATAGACCTTACAAAAGCATTTGACTTGGTTAGCAGGGATGGCCTTTTCAAAATACTTCCCAAGATTGGATGTCCACCTCGTCTCCTTAACATCATCAGGTCCTTCCACGATGGAATGAAAGGCACTGTAGTTTTTGACGGCTCAACATCAGATCCCTTTGACATCCGAAGTGGAGTGAAACAGGGCTGTGTCCTCGCACCAACACTTTTTGGGATCTTTTTTGCTGTCATGCTGAAGCATGCCTTTGGAACTGCAACAGAAGGTGTCTATCTCCGGACTAGATCAGATGGAAAGCTCTTTAATCTCTCTAGATTGAGAGCGAAGACCAAAGTCCAACTGAAATGCATGCGGGACTTCCTCTTTGCAGACGATGCAGCCATTGTTGCCCACTCTGCTGAAGACCTCCAACAACTCATGAATCGTTTCAGCAAGGCCTGCCAAGACTTTGGACTAACAATCAGCCTGAAGAAAACACAAGTCATGGGCCAGGGTGTGGACTCACCTCCCTCTATTACCATCTCCACACAAGAATTGGAGGTTGTTCATGACTTTGTGTACCTTGGCTCAACCATCTCTGACACCCTCTCTCTAGATGTCGAGCTGGATAAACGCATTGGGAAAGCAGCCACCATGTTCTCTAGACTCACAAAGAGAGTATGGCTCAATAAGAAACTGACAACACATACCAAGATCCAGGTCTATAGAGCCTGTGTCCTGAGCACACTCCTGTACTGCAGCGAGTCCTGGACCCTTTGTGCCCGGCAGGAGAGGAAGCTGAACACCTTCCATATGCGTTGCCTACGACGGATTTTTGGTATCACCTGGCAGGACAGAGTTCCAAATAGAGTAGTCCTAGAACGAGCTGGAATTTTCAGCATGCATACATTACTGAAACAGCGACGTCTCCGCTGGCTTGGGCACGTTGTGAGAATGGCTGATGGTCGGATTCCAAAGGATCTCCTATATGGAGAATTAGTGCAGGGAAATCGCCCCAGAGGGAGACCACAGCTGCGATACAAGGATATCTGCAAGCGGGATCTGAAGGCCTTAGGAATAGACCTCAACAGATGGGAAACTCTGACATCTGATCGTTCAGCCTGGAGGCAGGCAATACATCACGGCCTCTCCCAATTTGAAGAGACCCTTGTCCAGCAGGCTGAGGCAAAGAGGAAGTCACAAAGGAAGCAAAACCAGGGAGCTGGACAGGGGACAGATTGGATTTGTCTCCAGTGTGGAAGGGATTGTCACTCTCGAATTGGCCTCCTCAGCCACACTAGACGCTGTTCCAAGACCTCCATACAGAGCATGATACCATAGTCTCTCAAGACTGAAGGATGCCTACATGGGGGGGGGGGGTTGATGGGTGTCATTAGCTGGTCTTTTGTGTGTAGTGATCCCCGGTCTTTCTGGCTGGGTAGAGTTCGTTGACCTTTTGCACACTGTATTTTGAGAGCTGGGAGCCATAGTCTACCAATATGATTCTTGAAGGGCCAAATGGGGCACAGTATTTCTCACACAGTGGGCCGTACAGTTTTGCCAACATTTAAGACCAAACCATATGCTGTTCACCACTGGATCAGTGTCTTTGTTTTATATTTTTAATGTAATGATTTTTTAATGTTTAATAAAATATTTTATATCAGAGTAGCACTGGCAGAGGTAGATGTATTTTAAAATTTCCCTCTACAACAAACATATCCTCCTGATCTGCTCTTTGTCCTTGCAAGGTAGTTTTCCTATGGAACAAGCAACTCTCTGGAACGAACAATTTTGATGGGAAAATTGATGTGGGGACAAACAAGAAACACCTCTCCATTCCGGAACCTACAAGCTACAAACACCCTAGCACCTCTTGCCTTCAGAGACATTGCATTCAAAGGAAATGAAAGGGTCAAAAGGAAAACAACATGTGTGGTGGGGAGCCTATCAAATCCTAGATCTCCCATCTACAAGTAGTGTATTGTTTTACCTTTACTTTCCCTTCTTACAATTGAATTCAAAGTTCCCTTCACAGTTCAGGAATGATACATTAGACTCATGGCAGCAATGTCACCTTTGAAGTTGATCCTTTCAGGATTAGCAGGAAAGATCGTTGCATCTGTAACGTTTCATCACCCTTCAGCAAGTTTGGTCTAGTTAATGCCGTTCCTCTGATCACTGTGAAAACCTAGTCAATAAATGTATATTCCAGAAACTGCACAAAACTGTCCTGTCATGGGGGAAGTTGTTTCAGATGGTCTGAGGGCAGCTCAGCCACTATTTTTAGCTCGCTGGCATAGCAAGCTTCTTCCCTTGAAAAGAGATACTATAACTTTTTAAAGGTAGCTAATGAGATTAAGGAGTAGTAAAGCTGAAAAGGTTACGTTCCTGACCTTTCATAGAGGCCTGCTTGTCTTAACGAATTCACTAGCTGTGACAGGTCTGCTGAAAAGATTGGATTCCACCTTCCTTTCCTGTCACAAGGGAAAACAACTGCTCAGACCTATTGAAGAACTGACTAGTGGCAGGCGGGAACAAAGCAAAGGCACTCAATACTGTAGTAACCTGGGTAACAAAAAGAGAAGCAGAGGTCCTTGTGACTTCAGGATATTCAGTTCCAAAAGGAAGTACTTAAGAGTATTGGTAGACTTGCATAACCCTGGGGGAGGGGAAAAATAAAGAACAAATGCAACACCACACACACACACACACACACACACACACACACACACACACACACACACACACACACACACAAAAGTATAATTTTTCTCTGGGGGTTGGGGAACCTAGAAGCACAATTGATTAGTTTTTCAAGGAGCTAAATTGACTGTTTAGTACAAAGGAAAGGAATCACATTGGCTTGCTAAGAGCTATGCCCAAATGTATAACAAACAGCAGCATTTTGAATACTCCATATTTTACAAAGTGTATCAGGGAAACAATATTCATGTATTTATATGGAGCAGAATTTCAAGCAGAGAGAGGATCCCAAGGTGCTATCCCTTTCTGGCAGCTCAAGCGCAGAACAATAGCTACAACTAAGCAGAAACTGCATCTCATTTTGTATTTGTTTCTATATCAAAAAGAGCCTCCCGTTGTTGGCTGGTTTTCTGCACTCTTTGCACACTCAGGTATGCTATTTTAACACTGTTCTTCTTATATCCACCTCTGTGAACTGAAGAGATCTCCTGCTGTAGGACTCAAAGAGAAATTAAACAAAAGGCATGCCTGCCAGTTACACCTAGATCACCCACTTAGCTCTCTGTAACATCTACTACTATTTTCCTCATATCCTGACTTAATTAAACACTACATTTCTCTCTCCTCACTCCACAATACTGCTTTCTACTGGTGGGACAAAGGATGTCTAGTGGATGCAGGCATGAGACTGCACTAGGCAGATTTGCCTCTCCTCTTCTAGCATCCCACCAAAGTGGCTGTCACTGTCAAAAACATAGGCAATCCACTATCAAGAGATAAATACATATTTTCATCCTTGCAGCTCTTTTTTAACAAAATGCATGAGTTTACATTACAAGTGCATTCCATTGTGGAAACCCATTTCTGTACACAGATCAGCCCTGTGGGTAAATCCTAACCTGTGAGCACAAGGAGCAAGCTAGCTCTCTCTCTCTCTACCCCAGTCCCAGATTGTGTGTAGAAAACTAAATATGATGAGGAGAGGTGTCTTTTCACCTCGATGATCTCCATGCCGTCGTTTTTCAGGTGTTTTGATCATGTGGAACAACCCCCACTGTCTCAAACCACCAAGTGAAGTCTAAGGAAATGCTATGTTTCTCCAGGTGTGGGAGAAATCTCCAGGCAAGCAGTGCTGCAATAGGAGGAATTTTTATTTTATTTTGCATGTGGTGGTTTTAATGCCTGAGCATTCAGCTCCTCCTACAAGTGGTGTGGGCACTTGGTGGCTTGTATATTGTAAGTGTATTTGTATAATATAATATTTCCCATATATTTGTTTAGGAGTTGGTGAAGGAAATCTCTAGTGTCTCACTCTTTCCCATATGCACACACATGTGCTCATATTGTTTTCCAGTGGTTACACAAGGGCCCTGTAGCAGTCACCCTGTCATGGATATTCAGCAGTGCATTTGCATGAACCAATAGTGAGTCAGGAGGCACAAAGGAAGTGGAGGGAAATGGAGACCCTCTACCTCCAATGGAACAGGAGGAAACTGATGATAATGCCTCAGAAAGTCAAGGTTTTCTAAGCTCCCAAGATTTTGAAAAATGGAGGTTAGAACAGGAATTCAGGCTTAAAGAATTGGAGATCAAAATGAGGGCTGAAGAAAGAGCTAAGGAAATAGAACTTGAAATGGAGAAAGCAAAGCGTATGGCTAAAGTAAAGATAACGTATCGAGACTGGTTGGAATTTGGGATATGGCAATTTCTAATCAAATTCCAGCACCTTGTTTGATCAGGTTAGATCACTCCAAGCATGTGCAGAGTGCTTTTGTTGTAACCTGCTTCCAGGGCAGTTAACAATCCCCGAGGGAAAAGTGCAATCCCTAACTTCTGCAATTAACTTGGAAAGCCCCAGTTTAAAAGGAAACCCTGAGGTGAATGAAATGGTAGAAGTTATATTTGTGAAAAACCCTAATAGTTCATCCTTTGTTAATGAACAGAAGAAAGATACTACCCTTATACAGTGCTTTGAGAATGCAAAGGGAAATCCCTCTTCACTAATGCCTGAACACCCAGAGAGATTTATAATAGATAACAATTTGTTATGTAGGGAAGTTTTGTTAGCGCCTCAGAGGAGTGGAGATGGAAACCTCAAACAACTTATTGTACCTGAAAAATACAGAGACAAGATCTTAAGCAGGTGCATAATGGTGCTTTTGGAGTTCACATGGGAATATCACATACCAAACAAAGGGTTGCAAGGAACTTCTACTGGCCAGGAATGGATCAGCAAGTTAAGCAGTTTTGTCAAACATGTGATATGTGCCAGAGAAGGGGTACTGGAAACAACAAAACTAGGGCTAAACTGTGCTCTTTACCTATTATTTCAACCCCATTCCACACAGTTAGGTTTGGACATAGTAGGACCCCTGCCTTGAGCTACCAGAAGGGGAAATAAATTCATATTAAGCATAATCAATTTCGCTACTAGATATACCAAGGCCATACCATTATGAACCATTGAAATGGAGACAGTAGCAGATGCATTGATCAGTTATATGTGCAGAATGGGATTTGCCTCTGAAATAGTCACGGACCTAGGAACCTCCTGTTACATACAGCACTGATGTTACCTGTCTGTCATGGGTTTGGAGGGAAAGTTCCATCCTATGGGGAGTGGAAGGCGGGACATCAGGAGGAGGGGCTGTACTGTATATATATGTGGAGCGTGTGAGGAGAAGCTGAAGAAGAGCTGAGAGAAGAAGCTTGAGTGGGAGTCTGTGTGTCAGACAGGGTACTACTGTGTGTCAGTCAGTACCAACCTGATAGGTTCAGGTGTCTGTATGGTTAGCCAGAACTAATAGGTTCAGGGTCTGAGCTTTAGTTAAGTGTTCTGTGTGAACCAAACTGTGTGTATGTATGATTGAGACTAAGCCACGTTACTGTATCTTATTCACCTGATCATTTTATTTTCCCTGTGTGTTGTTTTAAATAAACCTTATTCTTTTATTTGTTGAAAATCCATCCCTGGTCTGTGTGACTTCTTATAGGGAATGGTTGGTGGCAGCTTAGTGAAAGTGTGGCATATCCCAGTAGGTCTGGGTTTGTCACATTGATTGGTGGCAGCGGTGGGATACGACTGGTCCAGTTGTCCAGTGGTACAACAAAGCCTTGGCAAGTGTGCCCAGAGCAAGGGGGGGTCTAGTCAGGGACAATCTGAGAGCACGTAGGTAATCTTCTAGGTGTACCTCACGGGGAGGTGCGCTAGTAGAAGAACGTGTAACCTCAGATTGGGGACTAGATTAGGGGGCTCTGAGGCAACTTGTTTTGGCGGGAAAAAAGCTGAGGCAAAACTGTGTAGTAGCAGTGATCTAGCCTGCCTGCTGAGAGGCCTAGCAGAGGGGGGTAGACTCTGGCTCGCAACTGTTGCAAGTTAGTGCTGAAGAACAGCAGTAATCTATAGGAAGGCTGGTTCTGAGGCAAAAGAGAGGAAAAAAAAAGTGGTCACTTTATTTTGAGGCTTGACTTTTGAAAGCAGCCTGTTCTGGGGGGGGGATTATGCCCTTGACTCGAAGCCAAATGGCAGGAATGGGTGAAGTGAAAGACCCCCAGGTTGACCAAGGTTCTGAGGATGAATTTGGCTCAGTGCAGGGTGACAGCACGGGAGAACAGAACCCAGAACTCAGGAAAATGCTCATAGCCCAACAGCATGAACTGAGGATGAGGCAATTTGAAGTGGAGGAAAGATTAGAGAGAGAAAGAAGGGAGGAAAGGGAAAGGCAATTTGAAATGGAGGAAAGGGAAAGAGAGAAACAGAGACATTTCGAATTAGAGAGAGAGAGAATGGAAAAGGAGGAAAGATTAGAGAGAGAGAAAATTGCTCTGGAAAAAGAAAGGATGGCGTTTGAGTTGAGAAAATTGGAACTGATGAATCAGAACAATAATAACAATAGGGATTCTGAGGGAGGCCAATTGTCTAAAGCTGACCTGAAGAAATTCCCTGTGTACCACAAGGGAGATTGTCCTGAGGTGTTCTTTTCCTTAGTGGAAAGAGCGTTTGTGGACTTCTCAGTGAGGGAAACTGAGAAGATGACCATCATGCGATCTTTAATCAGTGGCAGCCTTGCAGAAGTCTATGCAGAGATGCCAGAGGAACTGATGAAAGATTTTGCAGAGTTTAAAAAACTGGTGTTTGCCAGACATGGGATAAATGCGGAACAGCTGAGGCAAAGATTCAGGTCAATCACCAAGAAACCAGAGCAGACTTTTACCCAAGTGGGGGCCCAATTGGTGAGGCTGCTAGAGAAATGGCTATCTCAGGAGGGGACAGAGACCTTTCAGCAGCTCAAAGACTTGATAGCGCTGGAACAGTTCTATTCAGTCCTGCATGGGGAACTGAAATTCCAGGTGAGGGAAAGGAAACCGAAATCTGTGGCCGAAGCAGCAGAGATCGCAGATTTTATTTATCAAATAAGAAAGCCCTTGGGTGAGGGGAAATCGATGGGGAAACCTAAAGAAACCTACAGCAAGTACTCTCAGGGACCAGGGAAAAGCCAGCAAGGGGGAGGGGCCCATGGTGAAGGGAAGCCCTCAGACATGAAACTAAGACCTCAGATTTTGGAGGGAAAACCAAAACAAGATGAGAAAGACTCAAAATATAGCAGAAAATGTTATTTCTGTCAGGGAAAGGGCCATCTAATCTCAGAGTGTGAGAAATTAAAGCAGCTAAAAGGAAATGTGCCTCAGGATTCGAGTGGAACCAAGCCAAAAGCTGTGTTCTGTGTCCAGAAAGAGCAAAGCCCCTTGTCACTGAGGGAGCCGGTTGCCATGGCTACTCAATCTGGAACAGTTACATCTGCTGATCAAGCTGAGGAAAATGGTCCTCTTGTGGAGGTCAAGCGCTGCTTGCTCGTGAGAACAGATTCTCAGTTGTTTGAAACAGCAGGGGTGGACGTAGGAATACTTGACCATCAGTATCGGGGGTTGAGGGACACTTGTTCCCAGGTGACCCTGTGCCATCCAGATATTATTCCTAGGGAGTATGTAATCCCAAATGAGAGCATAAAGGTGGCAGGGATTGAGGGGCAGGTGATCTCACTGCCAGTAGCGGAGGTACCTGTGAGCTTTCAAGGCTGGAGGGGAGTTTGGCGGCTAGCGATTTCATCGACTCTGCCAGCAGCCGTGCTCGTGGGAAATGACCTGGCTGAACATGTGAAACGGGTGCTAGTGATTACACGTTCACAAGCTACCACGGGGACAGTTCAGGGGGGTACTGATGAGCCAGAGACTGAAGCAGAGGGGAGTTCAGAAGCTGTGGTGGAAACCTTAACCACAGACAGCCGATTTGGCCAAGAGCAAAAGGCAGACGCCACCCTCCAAAAGTGTTTTGAACAGGTGACTGACGCCCAGCTAACACCTGAAACCCCAGTGAGATTTCTAGAGAAAAAGGGGATTTTGTATAGAGAGACCCTGAGGAATATCTCAAAAGGGGGAGATGGGATCCGAAGTCAGCTAGTGGTACCTGAAAAGTATCGCCCCATGATCTTACAAAGGGGGCACTCTGACATGTTTGCTGCGCACTTAGGGGTGAACAAAACACAGCAGAGAATCACACAGAATTTTTACTGGCCTGACATAGGGAAGCAGATCAAAGAGTTCTGTAAACAATGTGATGTGTGTCAAAGGCAGGGGAATAGCCGCGACAGGACCAAAGCAAAGTTGTGCCCTTTGCCTGTGATTGACACTCCGTTCAAATGCATAGGGGTGGATATTGTGGGACCTTTGCCCAAGGCCACAAAGAGGGGGAACCGGTTCATTCTCACCATTGTGGACCATGCCACGAGGTACCCTGAAGCCATTCCCTTAACTAACATTGAAACTAACACAGTGGCAGATGCCTTGGTTCGGTATATGTCCAGGATGGGATTTGCCTCAGAAATAATCACAGATTTGGGCGCATCGTTTACATCGAAGCTCATGAAACGGTTATGGCAAATCTGTGGAATTAAACACAAGGAAACCACTGCCTATCACCCTGAAAGTAATGGGTTAACGGAGAAGTTCAATGGGACTCTAATGCGCATGATTAGGGCTTACTTGGCAGAGAATCCAAACAATTGGGACCAGAAGCTGCAATCCCTTTTGTTTGCTTATCGGTCAGTGCCACAAGCCAGTACCGGGTTCAGTCCGTTTGAACTTTTGTTTGGGAGAAGGGTGAAAGGGCCCCTTGATTTGATCAAACAAAATTGGGAGCAGATCACCCAGGATGACCTAAAGAGAAACCTAGAGCTAGCAGCAGAGACCCTGCAAGCTCAAAAGGTCAGAAAGAAAGCTTGGGATGACCAGGAAGGCAGGGAGAGGCACTTTAACCCAGGGGAGGAAGTGCTTTGGCCCAGGCCCTGCAAAGAGAACAAACTGCAGCTGGGTAGCCCAGAAATAAAATATTTGGGTCACATAGTAGGGGGAGGAGTGATCAAACCCCTAGAGGCCAAGATAGAAGCAGTTCGTGATTGGCCCAGACCCAACACCAAGAAAAAAGTCAAATCATTTCTTGGGTTGGTGGGCTACTACAGAAAGTTCATCCCGAGGTTTAGCGAGATTGCGGCTCCGCTGACCGATCTGACGAGGAAGAAGACTGATGACTGCATCCCGTGGACCAGCGACTGTGAGGAGGCGTTCCAGAGGTTGAAGCAGGCGCTCATCAACTATCCAGTGCTGCGTGCTCCAGACTTCGACCGGGAGTTCATCATCTACACCGATGCGTCTAACAGCGGGGTAGGAGCAGTTCTTTGCCAGGAGGATGAGAATGGTGACCAGCATCCAGTGTCCTACCTGAGTAGGAAACTCCAGAAAGGTGAGAGACATTTGGCAACCGTGGAGAAGGAGTGCCTGGCCATAGTCTACGCGATCCAGAAGGCCAAGCCTTACATCTGGGGAAGACATTTTATTCTGTGCACTGACCATTCACCACTGCAGTGGTTAAAGACAATGAAAACCCACAATAGTAAACTTATGAGGTGGGCTTTAAACCTGCAAGACTATGACTTTGAAGTGAAGGTGGTCAGAGGGTCAGTGAACTGTGTTGCTGACGCCTTGTCAAGAAGACCTGAAGAATGAAGACAGCGAAAGAAACATGGACTATGTATATATTTTGGTGACAAAAAGTCAAATGTGTCTGTTTATTAAACATGTTGGTTTGTATGAATAAAGGTAACTTGATGTATTGTTAATGGTAAATGTTTAAATGCCTAATAGAGTGTAAGTATAAGTAAGTATGGTATTGTATGTTATTATATGACTGTTTTTGTTTGTTTTGGGTCCAGGTTGTTTTTTGGTGAAAAGCACCTTAGCTTTCCCCCTACAAAACAACTTATAAAGAGGGGAGGTGTTACATACAGCACTGATGTTACCTGTCTGTCATGGGTTTGGAGGGAAAGTTCCATCCTATGGGGAGTGGAAGGCGGGACATCAGGAGGAGGGGCTGTACTGTATATATATGTGGAGCGTGTGAGGAGAAGCTGAAGAAGAGCTGAGAGAAGAAGCTTGAGTGGGAGTCTGTGTGTCAGACAGGGTACTACTGTGTGTCAGTCAGTACCAACCTGATAGGTTCAGGTGTCTGTATGGTTAGCCAGAACTGATAGGTTCAGGGTCTGTGCTTTAGTTAAGTGTTCTGTGTGAACCAAACTGTGTGTATGTATGATTGAGACTAAGCCACGTTACTGTATCTTATTCACCTGATCATTTTATTTTCCCTGTGTGTTGTTTTAAATAAACCTTATTCTTTTATTTGTTGAAAATCCATCCCTGGTCTGTGTGACTTCTTATAGGGAATGGTTGGTGGCAGCTTAGTGAAAGTGTGGCATATCCCAGTAGGTCTGGGTTTGTCACACCTCCTTTACATCGAAATTAATGAAAAGCCTGTGGCAAGTTTGCAGCATCACCCATGTAACATTGTCCCCTTATCATCCTCAAACAAATGGGCTCATGGAAAAGTTCAATGGAACTTTAATGAGAATGATACAAGCATATGTTGCAGAAAACCCTTATGATTAGGACTTCAAGATATAATCCCTGCTCTATGCCTATAGAGATGTTACCCAAGAGAGCACATGTTGGCGTAAGTTAGCAGAGTTTTTGTTTCAGTCCAGGCAGTTCAGTTGAATTACCCAAAGACAGCTTCCTCTAGCACCAAGTGTTTTTATAATATGTACAGATATTTAGTAGTACAAACCAACAGCATGACATTCATTAGAAGAGATCCGTACATCTTCTCCACAGGTCCATACAGTTATACTTACCTACTTACCTATGTATCTGGCCCAGTCTGATATATAGGTGCTAATTATTAATGGGCAACTTCAAGACCCTTGAATTGTCTCCCCTTTCATGGTACTTTAACCAATTTGGACTGGATGAACTTTCAAATAGAAGAGATTCTCAAATAGAGGACAGATAAATCTTTAAAGAGAGTGTTATTCTCTGTAAAATAGGATGCAAGGCGCCTTCCCGCCCGACCTCCTGTTTTCCTTTCCTAATAGAGAAGTAAATGTGCAATTTTTCTACCCATCCAGCACAGGAATGGGCAATCTTGATAGGTCTAGGAGCCAGTATTCTGCTCCCAACTAAAAATCTGAAAAGGAACAAAGAGAAGGGAAATGACCATAAGTCTTTCAGTTTTGAAAGCCAGTTCATCTCTTCTTAAGGTGTAAATCATTTCAGGAGTGGCAAGTCTAAGCCAACGAGGGGCCACCAAAACAGTCTCGGGGGGCACTCTTTGCTCACCATTCATCTAACAGAAGTGCGGCAAATGATGCTAAGTAGCCCAGAGATGGAGACAGTGCCTCTTGTGCATTGAGATTTTTTTTCAGGTTTTTGCTAAAGATAAGGTATCTGTTTGTGGAACCGTAAATAAAGCACTTGATAATAATCAGTCGTGGTTAGTATAACATATATCATTTCTTTTGGCTCTGTAATAACATGCACCTCTGCCTTTGCTGAAATGCCAAAACATCTGCTCATTAACATGGGCTCGACAACAGCTCCTTTTTTTAAAAAAGAAGTGAGCTGTCTATACCACATTTTATTCATTTTTAATTAGAGGGGAAAGTTACAGGGCAGTCTGTACTTATGCCACTGGGTTGATGAATAATTGTAAGCCAAATCATGCTAGAGAAGACAACATTCATTGGGATATAAATTACTCAATGAGGCAACAACAAGGCTACGCTAGACTAAATAGGTCAGGGTACAGACATCTCAATATGTCTGTTTTGCAGGCAATTTCAAAATTCTCCCCAAAGGTGACAGTAGTTGTGTATCCACCAATTTTCAAGACCAGAGATAACTTTGTAAATGAGGCAGTCCAACTGTCACTTAAATTATGTATCAACATGGGGCCATTTTTCCTCATGATTTCTTTCCCTGCAGCTCTGAGACTTCTCAGGTGTAGGCAATTGCCTGAGTCAACTAAACTACAGAGCAAATTGCATAGTTCCTGGTAGGAAGAAAACATGAAATTGGCTTTACCATGGTAAGTCCTTAGGATTTCGTTTTTGTTTTAAAAGCAACTGTTAGGTAGCTGTATATATCAGGGTTATGCCCAGACTAAGCCAAAAGGGAGGGGGTGGGGAGTTAGCAAAAAACACAAGAGTAACTTCCTGTTCAAGTAAAAAAAAATATGCAGAGTTGTTGGCTCAAGGACCAGAATAGTTGTCTTATCAAGGCAGGTCAGGAAACTATGCCTCCAGGCACTTAAGTCAAAGTATCAAGGTTACCCCAGTTATATGGACACACAAATCAGAATATGCCCACAAGCAGATCTTAGGGAACACAAATTTCAGGGTCAGTAAAACTGGAGAAGGAGAAAAAAAATGATTTTTGTCTGTGAAGGAGCTTTAATGTCTAAGCACTCATCTTCACCCATTCCTATCTGGTATCCCTTGTTCAATATGAAAGTGTTTGTATGCTCTCTTAGTGCCTGTGCCATTTCAGCACACCAGCCTTCTAAGACTAAGGGGAGGAGACTGGAGACAAAGCTATTGAGTCCACAAGCATAGGCTTAATGAGAGCTTTCGGAACAGGGCAGGGCAGGAAGTGGAATACAAACATCTCTGTTTGTGCATAGAAAAACTCACCGTGTGTCACATCTGTTGGAGAAAAATCCATGTGGATGGAAGCCCAAACAGGAATGGTGTTAATGGCTCCAGATGCTACGTCCATTTGACACTTGATTGGCACAAATCAAGTCAGAATTTACATCACTGTAAGTGTAGCTTACACAATGCAAAAGTAAATATAAAATATTGGTTAAAGTCACTGATGATAATAAAACAAGCATCCGGTTTGAAAAGTGCTAAAATCCAATACATGTTAGCACATGTTAGTATAATACCAGAAAGTGTTGATAGACAAAATGTATATTTAATATTGCATATTCCAACAGCGGCAAGGATTATTTATGCACAGTACTGGAAAAATGAAGGAACACCTACGGATCAAGAAATAATTAAAAAGATATTGGACTGCGCCGAAATGGAGAGACTAACACTGAAAATCAAAGGAAAAGAAGATACAAAATATTATCAAACATGGGACTTATTCTATCAATGGTTAGAAGGATGTTGTATAGATTAGGAGTGTAATGTGTGTAGTAGTTGTTTTACAAATGATTATAAGCTGTACCCTGGTGACATGATGTTAAATCAGTATAGATGGATTTATATAATAATAATAAAAAATTGGAAAAAAAGAACCATCAACAGTAGTAAGAAAGTACTTTGAAAGTCTCTTGTTTCATCAGGGTGGATAAGACCTCCACCAATGCAGACCACAACTACGTGACACCCCCATTGCATTCACTGTGGCTGTGTCCAAGCTGGTCACCTTCTGTTAAGGAGCCTTTTTGTATTTGACTGCAGACACACAGTTTGTCCGATGGGTTGTGATCTAAGCCTTGGGTTCTGTGACCATAATCTTCAAGAGTCCAGGTCCACCTTCTCAGCACAGCGAGGCAGCTCAGCTGAGTAGGGCATTATCAAGGGCCAATGTATTACAACTCCAACTAAAGCCAAGGACAGGCCTGTAATGATGAGGCATCTATCCTTGAAATATGTCACTTAGTAATGCCTTCCAAATATTAAATCAACATACTCCTATTCCTTATGTGAAATATATCATCTTTTTAAAAAAGAAAGCTCACCCCAAGTTTGAAACTTGGTCTAGACATGTCTTTTGCAGATGAAATAAGAACACCTGCTACTAATTTAGAGCATCTTCAACATATTGTGCTTCAGGAAGGAAAATAGTCCAGTATATACATTACAGAGATTTTCAAATCACTGTGCTACAAGCGTCTTGTTGTAATAATCATTTATAATGGAGGCTCCTGATGGTGGAGGACTGTAGGACAAAAGGTAAAGGTAAAGGGAGGGTTTCTGTTATTTTATTGCAGCATTTGAAGATTCCCTGTCTGTTGTGCCAGAGCTACAGAAGATATAAACATCTCTGATTCAGTTTGTTTTGCAACTTTTCTCAAGAGACAGTGCACATTGTGACTGACAACAGCTTGGTCATCTATTAATTATCTGTATTAAAAACAGAGATATAAAGAAATGCAGAAAAAGGATAGTGGTTGTAGAAGCAGAAATGAAATCAATAAGATTTGTTTAGCTGTGCTTATGCATTTGTTGAAATGCTCCTTTTTAAGAAATCTTAAAGGAATGTTCACTGGATTCCATAAATGTGATGTGGGGATTTAGATGTCTGTGTTGGTGCTGCGCTTAAAATGTCAGTTCTTTTTCTCTTTAAAAAAATGGAAGCAGTAGCAATTTTTATAAGTGGGCTAATAACCACACGAAGAGATTCAGAATGATACATTAAGGGTAGAAGGAGGAAGCATTCCTTATTCCTTCAATAGGTAAGTTTTCACAGTAAACCTTGCTCTGGCTGGCTTTCTCATTGAAGTGATGTGAAAAAAGGGCAATCAAAATATTTTGTTTTGCACTTGTTGGATAGCACCAAGAGTGTCTGCTCAATTACAGTCATTTGGGCAGGTAGTGCTTCAAGAGGGTAAAAGCAAAATAGTTGGAACAGCAAAATGTTACACTTGAAGAGAGGAAAGTGAAAAATGTAGGACATATGAAGCTGGAGACAACCCATCATTAAACAGGGAAGCAACGTTTCAGACAAATGATGCATGCAGAGTGTCTGGGCTTGTGCAGTGCTTTTCAGCACACTTAAAAGTGTGACTCTAGCGGAATATTCCCCTGCTTTCTTCCAGAAATTAATGGCAAACATTTTGTGCTGCCTCTCACTACCTCTTAAGCTATGTCCCAAAAACATAAACAGGAATGCTATGTGTTCTTTTAATGGTAAGTGAATATAAAGGACTATTTCCCATGAGATACCTAAATAAAGTTGACATGTCACCATGTGGCAAGCCACTCACTTATTTATTTTTATGTATTAATTACATTTATTAATCACCTATCAACCTTGCCCTTTAACTGATGTAAAAACAACAGAGATGAAAGTATAATATCAGCATCAGAATGAAATGCTATATAAAAACAGAGAAGTAGTGCAGCAAATATACTAGACATCAGAGATATGCATATTTGTGGTTTTGGAAATTCCCGGAATTCTCCACAGATCAACAAAGAGACTGATAGTGCAGTCATTGCTGAAAACAAATGTGCAGGCCATAATGGGATTAAATACAGAAGCTTCTTCTATCAGCAGAAATCCCCTTATTGAAGTACAAATGCACTTGTGCTAGCAGAACTTCCAAGAGAATTGCTTCGATGGCTAAAATCTGCCACCAGGAGAGCCAAAGAAAGGGGAAGAGAAAGCATGTAGAAAGGAAGGAGCTGAGTTATCTCCTTTAGTGCAGGGACACTATACTGGCAAAAAAAAAATAAAAAAATCAGGCCCAAAACAAGTTCTAAGCAATTTCCAACATTCTTAACCAAGAAGAATTTGGATTCAACAGAACTTTAGCTAGCCTTAGGTTGTCTCTGCTAATGGTCAGCCATCTTGGGACATTCACAGCAATATTACAACTATTAAGAAATGGTGGATTATTTTAGAAGACTATATAACTTTTCAACAATATCCTGAAAGGTTGAGGAAAATTTTATAGCTTCATGGCCAATTAAAACCCCAGATCGCATCACATGGTTCCAAGGACCTCTTGGTAGATTCACAGCTTGAAAAGATACTTTTAAAAAAGAATTGCTTGTTATAGTTCTGAGAGGCCAGAAAATGGCTGAAGTCATCCCTCATTAACAATTGCAGAAAACAAAAACAAAGGAAAGGTCATGTGGTCCCCAAGATTATTCATATGTAAGAGTGAGTGATACCTTTTATTGCGCCACTTAATAATCAAACAAATAGCAAGCTTTTTTGGAGAAAGCCCCACTTCCTCAGACTCAAAACAACCCTTTAATGGATAGTGCCAATTAAAAAAAAAAAACAGGTGTCCAAAAATTGTTGTTATATCTGAGGTTCTCCAGCACAGGTTTGGGGTATAATTTGGTTCATTCAATAGGCAGGAGCAACCAATTGTCCAAAATTAAAGTCAATTAATGTTTTTTCTTGGTGAACACAAGAAGATGTTTCTTCAGGTTGTAATCACCTCTGGCTTACATTTTCATTGTTAGTTATTATTACAATTATTTATTTGTAACTTGTCTTTTCCAAGCTCTGGGCAAGTTACCACTTCTGAGCAGACTATAACACTTCAGCCAAGCCCCATCCATACCAGCCTCTACTTATTTACAATCCTCAGTGGAAGAGGGAACTGTGATAATACCAGAGATGTTGACAAGTCTTTGGGTCTGACTCCCAAGTCTTTTGTCCCAAGTCCTAAATCGGAGTCCAAGTCTTTGGTACGAAGTACTGAGTCCCAAGTCTCCAGTCTGAGTTCCTATTAAAAACAAGTTTTCCCCCAGAAAAAAAAAGAGGGAGGTTCTAATTCATGAGTCAAGTCCGAGTCTTTGAAAAAACAAACAAACAAGTTGAGTCCAAGTCAAGTCACCAGTGTCACTCAAGTCTGACTTGACAGTGAGTCCCACGACTCAATTCCCTATCCCTGGATAATACAGTGCTTGTGATTACAAGGAGCACATTACTAAGCACAAAATAATTGGCTGTGAACTTCTCTTCAGGTCACCCACCACTCAGTATGTGCAAGGTCAATTCATGTACTTGGTATGCTGCAAGGTTTTGGCCTTCACACGTTCTGTATTTTGAGTACTTGTACTTTTTCTTTCTTTCTTTCTTTCTTTCTTTCTTTCTTTCTTTCTTTCTTCTTTCTTTCTTTCTTTCTTCCTTTCTTCCTTCCTTCCTTCCTTCCTTCCTTCCTTCCTTCCTTCCTTCCTTCCTTCCTTCCTTCCTTCCTTCCTTCCTCTTTCTTTCATTTCTTTCTTTCTTTCTTTCTTTCTTTTCTTTCTTTCTTTCTTTCTTCCTTCCTTCCTTCCTTCCTTCCTTCCTTCCTTCCTTCCTTCCTTCCTTCCTTCCTTCCTTTTTCTTTCTTTCTTTCTTTCTTTCTTTCTTTCTTTCTTTCTTTCTTTCTTTCTTTCTTTCTTTCTTTCTTTCTTTCTTTCTTTCTTTCTTTCTTTCTTTCTTTCTTTCTTTCTTCCTTCCTTCCTTCCTTCCTTCCTTCCTTCCTTCCTTCCTTCCTTCCTTTCTTTCTTTCTTTCTTTCTTTCTTTCTTTCTTTCTTTCTTTCTTTGAACCTATTGCAATAACTTTCACTTCATTACAAATGTCTCAGGAGGCCTGAGCCCTGTTCAGACATTTTGCCGGAAACTGTTTAAAGAAAAAAGGGGGGCGGGGAGTGGGTGATTAAATACAAGTCCCATTCCATGACTTGAGTGAATTGGTAATAGGTCTTGGCTCTCCCCACAGATATGCAGAAGATAAAGTCTGTTATTATAACAAAATTGGAGGTTTCTAAATGATATAGTCTATTTAACTGGGACCATTTTAATTGGTGATTCCTGCCTGACTCTGATTTTTATTTTTGAAATAAAACTAAAGTACAGGACTTCAATTTTCTTCATATTTTGTCAATTTGATCTTTTCTCCCAAGTTGGCCTTCCCTTATTAGCCTTTTATTAATCAGCACAATGCAGCTGTTGAGTTGAGATGGTTGATGTCCACTTAATTTGGATAATAAACTGTCAGCTTAATCCAATTTAAAAGGTTCTGATATAACATGGTTGAAGGCCAAAATGGAGGAATCATACACAACAAAACAACCAAACCTATATAAGGGGCTAGCTCACTAAAGGAAGGTGAATCTTTGGAAATTTCCACTAACCAAATTTATCTAGTTTGCCTCATATTAAATTGGACATTGAAGAAACTCTACATACAGTTACTTAAGAAATAAGCCAACGTGATAGATGCCTGGTTTGACCATACCAATGGTGAATGGGAAGCATTTTTAATTCATTAATTTGTGACCAGGAGTACGTTTAAAAGGTATTTACTCCAGAACTGCTGACATGCAAAGGCTGCACCCATATGCAATGGGTAAAATCCTTGTAGATATGCCAATGAGTTAGTGCTATTTGCATGACAGCATCATGTGGAAATAAGGAAAAAAATCAGAAGAGCCATGTTGGATATAACTGAGGATCCATCTAATCTGGCATGCTGTTCATAGAGCTGGCAGTCAATTAGCTATGAGGAGCCCATTAGCAAGGCCTGAGTGCAAGTGTGTCTCTCATTTCATATGCCCCAGCAAGTGATAGAAAGAAGTATACTTCCTCTGATACTAGATGTGACATGAACCCATTCTAATTAGTATCCACTGGTAATTCTAACCTCCATGAAGTTTTCTAACACCCATTTTGAAGCCATCCAAATTGGCAGCCATCAGTACACCTTGCAATAGTGAATTCCATAGTTTAACTATACACTATACAGCAGAAAATTAGGCCATGGAGCAAATTAATTAATTAATTATATCCCACCCATCTGGTCTGGTCGACCACTCTGGGCCAGCTAAGTGTGAGATAACTGAAACCCATCAACATTTTTTAGCTGAGGTCAATCATGGCAATATGATGCAAAGATTTTTATGTCTCGACATAAACATCTTCTGAACAAGTAAATGCTCATGTGCTCAAAGTGGAATGACAACGGTAGCCAGAAACTCTATGTACACAGGGATCAGTATTTTTTTTATTTCTCTAAGAAAAAGTTAACCAGATGTATCAGAAGAAAAACATTGGGGATACAATTTATTCCTTCCTGTGATTTACTATAGCATGGCAAAAAGGCAGTAAGGGCACTAAATATCAGGGATGGGGACTTGAGACTCACAATTCAATTTAAGTCACACCCATGACTTTGACTCAACTTGGGGGTTTCTGGGGTGACTTGTGACTCAGATCCATTTGTCCAAGTTGCGTTGTCATGTCCCTAGAGTAGTGTGCTGTTTGTCTTCACAAAGCACTGTCAATCTCCAGTTTGAAGTTACACAAGCCAGAGATTGTTGTGGAGGATGAAATTTTATTTTTTTTAATGTAACAAGGAGTATAATCAATAGTTATACAGAGATGGTTGTAGTGGACGCTTTCTATCTCTCAAAGAACAGAAACCACTGGTGAATAGATTTCCCCTCCCCTTGCATTCTCTCCTCAGGTTGACTCTACACGGTTGGGGAGTCCTCTAGAGCAGACTATTTATTATTTGAAAATAATAAATGGAGGGCTATGTGCAGAGTAAACAGAAAAACATGAAGGCAGTAGGTCTGCTGCATGGAAAATATAAATAAATGGGCAATGGAGAAGAGGCAAATGTTTCTTTGCCTTCATTTTGCAAAAGGAAAAGAGTGCTCAACCTGGTGAAAAAAAAATATTATCAATCATATACTAAGAGGAATCCAGCAAATTACAAGTAAGTAGGTGGCACAGAGGACCCAGCAACTGCTGCTGTTTTCTGCCATTTAGATGCTTCTGACTTAAACCTATGAATGAAATGATTATTAACAGCCTTGCTCAGATCTTGCAGCTCAAAGGCCAGGGCTTCCTTTGAGGCAATCTAGCTCCTGTTCCTATCTTATGCTGGATTTTGTCACCAAATATGACTTTCACCAACTACAATGGCCCAGGCCCATCCTGGTACATAGAAGTTAATGGCCATATACTGTTAGTAGAATAGATTCATTGATGTAATGGGATTTATCTAAGTAGTGACTTACAACTGAGCAATTGATTCAATGGATTTCCTATTAGTTGGGAATATTAATGGGATCCTGGCCTAGATCTGTTGACTGGGTACAGAATGCCAGGATGTTTTTCTTTTGTATCAGAAAAAGAAAAACATCCTAGCATTTTGACAGAGAAAGCAATGGCAATTTTCATAAAGCTCAGGTCCAGGACACCAATAGGGAAAAAAAGGAAAGGAGCAAAGGCTAATCATGAGAACTGAGCCTTGATATCACCATCCTTTCACTCCTATATGGCCCTCCACATCCTGACCTATTCTTAGATGGATGAAGCAAAGCAGGAAAACACAGACATTTTAGAAGAATGAGGGTTACTTCTTCTTGTATTCCAATGCAGCCATGCAATAGGCTTGATGTCTAGTGACAGCCATCTTCATCTGGGGATTACATTATGTTCAGACCAAACAGAAATTGTAGGTAGGAATAAAATGAAAATCTTAAATGTTGTTCCATAATGAAAATGTTCACCTCTTGCAAAAGCCTGGAGTCTCATCATATATTTGGATTTTTCTTCGTCTCTTACTAGAAGTTAACTGTGGCACCAGAAAATAACTACAAAAATACAGCCCATATTTTCTGTCACTTGACAGGAATTCCATTTACAATGGTTTGGGAGACAAGAAAATATCTCCAAATTTGTATACAGGTTACTCTGCCCATTTCGGGTAAGACTTTCAGCACCAATCTCTGCCCTCCATTAGGTAGAAATAAGTAATGTTCACCCTGAAAATAACTGGAAAATAAAGTCTGGTGCTTTATACTGAGGCATTTTTGAAAAGGAAACACAAAAACAGGTGGGTTGATAAAATCGCTGCATCTTGGTAGCTGAAAAATACTGCCAGACAGAATAGAGCTGCCTCATTCTCAGTTTTCTGGAAATACTATGAAAGATGCCTTGTGTTGTGACCTTTTGCAAGAGGATGGCATAGGACGAATCACCCTGAGTACAATATTGATCAGCTGGAAACATATTGGCACCAGCAGCCTCTTTGGTGTGTTTGCAGGGTCCTCTAATAGCTCCAAATGGAGATGTGTGCATTCTGATCCAAAGATACATCCATCAAGTAGAAGAGCACCACCATGTAACTTCATCATCTCTGCACTTGCTGAGTAGGGAGCAGCATTCCTAGACAACATGAAAAGGGGAACTGTGTAAATCAGAGCTTACATCTGCCATCTCTCTCTCTCTCTCTCTCTCTCTCTCTCTGTGAGGAGAAAAACTGCACTGCACTCACTTGTCACCATTGGGCCACATGCAGCATCATTCATCACAAAGGTCTTCGAACAGATTAACACAGCACAGTAAAATAGCTTCACTAAAGCCACTCTGAAGCATCACATCAAAAGCTCGACTTATGCAAATCTCCAGGCAGTAGAATGACAAGATACTTTGTCTGCAAGATCCGCTTATTAACATCTCCATATAACTGATTGACATGATACATTGTGCAAAATCCATCGTACGCTCCCAAGCTTCTGTGTAGGGTGTTTTGCAGCTTATGAGCAGCTTCATGGCAGATGAGTAATGAATTATCTGAAGCAAAAAGACCTTGGGGAGCCATAAGCACAAGGGTTTACACATTTGTGAGCCAGCCAGTAGTTGATATCTGTCATTCACCGAAGACCATGGATGGCTACTGGTGCCCGAAGAGACTATGTGGATTGAGCTTCTGTGCAGGATACTTTCTTTTTTCTGAAATGTTGCCCCATAAGCTAGTGGAAGATGACAGGTTAATCTAGAAGCTCTCTGCCATGCTCTCTCCATCTGTTTCCCTCCCATGTAGAAAAGAAACACTCATGCAAGAATGACTTGTTCCATACTGTTGAATATATAAGAACATTGGCAGGGTTACATGGGGGAAATGCAAAATGGAAGAAGTACCAGCAAGCACATTGCTCATTTAACAGTCATTGGAAGGCAGCAAGGGCATCCCACCATAGATGAGATAAACACATACATGGTGACAAATAGTCTTTGTCTAGTCCAAATATAATAGACAGCGCTTAACCTCGCAGCAAGGCCAGAGGGACTGCAAATGCAAATTTCATAGTCTCATCCCTAAGATTCTGAGGATCCCTGGGAATCCATTCCACAGAGCAGGGTAGGAAACAAAGGATAACCCACTAGGCCTAAAACAGTTGTGGTATGGCCACAAGATCTGACAAGTTGTGTGGCAGAAGTCTGCCCCCAGGATTTCAGCCACTGAATCAATTGTCGAATGGTAAATCGGAACTTATATAAATCTTCCTGCTTTAATGGGTCTACTCAAGTTGAGACTAGCAATTGGATTTTGGTCAAGATTACTGAGAGAACAGCAATAACAACAAATGCCTAAAATGGACAAAGGTTGGGAGGCTGGATAGCTCAGTGAGTTAGATATCTGGCTACAAAGTCAAAAGTTGGGAGTTCAATTACCACCATGCCTCCAGGGGAAAGCACCAGTCTGTGTAGCCCTGGGCAACCTGTACAATCCCAGGCACCCCCAGAAGAACAGAATGGGAAACCACTTCTGAGTACTTTATACCCAGAACACTTTGAAAAGGTTGCCACAAGTCAGGACAACATTGGTTATAATGTTGATAAACCTACAGATATAAGCCTGGCCTATAGTTTACAGATCAGATTGCCAGGCCTCTGAGCACCAAGTGAAATCTCAGGGAGCTGCAGCAATTGCTATGTTTCTCACAGTTTCTAGGCGGGCGGGGAGTCAAATCCCCGGGTGACTGGAACAGCAGGAGGAGAAATTTTGACTATTGTGTGTGTGGTGGCTTCAATGCCTGGATCTGGATCTCCAACAACTTCTAACTGGCCCCTTGGCTCATTGGTTCAACAAAACAAAAATTTTATGTAGTTGTGACTGGGCAGTGGGCAGTGAGTCTTCCATAAGCCCTAGCAGCAATTCCTGGCATGGAAAGACTCTCCATACAGCATGTGTGCTGTAGGTAAAGCCAACTAGAATGAGAGTCCTAACAGGAATAGTAAAAACTGCTGCTGCTCCTGGAAGTATTCACCTCCCCCTCCCCCCCCCCCGCCGCCGAACCACCAGAAAAGTTTCTCCTCAGGATCTGATTACCATTTTATCTCTGCTTTTATCTAGATTCTGTGCACGTTTACTCAGATTTCTGAGTGCCTTTGCTTGCAATCAGCTGGCCCAGAAGGACTTCCAGACCCCTCCCAAGCTCTGCCTGCCCCCCCCCCCCATCAGTGATATCACAGAG
This sequence comes from Pogona vitticeps, assembly GCF_051106095.1. Classification (NCBI taxonomy): domain Eukaryota; kingdom Metazoa; phylum Chordata; class Lepidosauria; order Squamata; family Agamidae; genus Pogona; species Pogona vitticeps. The sequence continues at coordinate 65,437,332 of NC_135783.1, read as the reverse complement.
GAAACGGCAACATCACAATGTCCTGTTCCCTGGTTTCAGGTTTGGTCCTGGAGATCAGGGAATATTGTGCTATTGATTTGGCAACCCTGTAATAAAAATTGTGCCTTAGTAATAAGTCGACACAAACCTTTCTTGCAATTATATAAGAAGATAAGCCATTGAGAGTTAACACCATGAAAAGAGTGCAGCAGTTCTTAACTTAGTTAAGCCTGATTCGTTGCAAATTGCAATTAATTGTAAGAATCTTATTGTTTGTACCAGTTATTCCCAGTCTCTGCAACTGAGGAAATGGAAGCTTGTTTCTGAAATGGCCTCGTGATATTTTCATAGGAAGGATAATAATTGTAACTGAATCCCATGTTAAGAAATGATATACTGGAGAATAAACACTCATTTCATTTGGTTTGATCAGTCTCTTCCATTTCTTGGTTTTCTTCAGACACGCTCTTCAACACAATACCAGTTAATTCTGATCAGGCTTTCATCAAATTTGGAACAGATGCCTTTGAAGGAATGGGGGAGGGGACCTCATTAACGGTAGCATCCTGCTTTGAGTCATCTTCCAGCCACTGATGCGGTGTTGATTGGCAGCACATTTGGCACAATCACTTCCTCAGCTATGTGCCAAGAGACCTGACTGCTAGCATGGGCCAGCCAGCTTAGGAACTATGGAAGCTTTCTGAATACACAGCACGGTATAGAGAGGCAGCTGTTTAATCATAATAGAAAGCCTACCCAAACAGAGACACATTAGGTGTCTAATGGCAGTGGTAAGACTAAGAAAATTAGCTAGAGTTCATTTTTAGTCTTGATATTCAAGGTACACAGCTCACTTATTTTAAGAAAAACGATGAAGATTTCAATTCAGCTTCTTCCACCCAAAAAAAAACTAACTCATACAGACACTTCATTTTTCAACAATGGATATTATGTAGGGGGGGAAAAATCAAGATTTATTGCAGCAAACAGAATCCAGTTATTCTGATGGAGGTACTTGAAGGATCACAACCAGGAGCAACTATGAACCTTAACATCTTCATTGCAGGCAACACTGACCAAAGGAATGGTATTGATCGTTCTCACATCTAAAAGCAATACATATATCTCTGGCTCTTTCTTCCCCCACCCCCCAAATAAAATCATACTAAGTGAGCATCACGGTGACACAAATGCATACCTTAGAAAATCCATTTAATTTTGAAACTGAACATTCAGCAAGTCTCCTTTGCAGTTGCTATTTTATCTTTACCATGCTTACATAAGAAATTCATCTAGGTTTTGTGACTGCAGCAAGGAGAATAGAATCAGTGGAGTGTGAGAACAGTGGCGATATCATGAGGAATGAACCACATCTTACAGGCTTGTCAAGAAACATAAAAAATGAGTGAACTGGTTATTTTTTTCAGGTGATGAGAAAATCTAACAATGTTTCAAGATGACATGGGCATTCCCCAAGGACAGAAAGTAAACATGAAGCAGTCAAGGTCACCAAGGGCTATAGATGGCTCACAGGTTTGCCTTTGACCATTTGCTAGAATACCAGACAGAAGACATGCCATTCTGCATTATCATCTTCTGGTCCTTCTGTTTTATTTAAATTACATGGCATGAACTTAATTGAACTCCTGTATATTGCACAAGTCTGTGGGTTGTTGCTTTTCTAATTTCCTTTTGAAGGGCACACCTGTGCCTTTAATAATAATTGCATAACCAACAGATACATCCACATATACAGGTACAACACTAAAAATCTAAAGCCCAAATTAGACACATTATTAGAAGCAGAGCTCCCATAGGAGATTTTTTAAAGTGTGTTTGTTTTCCTAACAAGAGTTTGTGTCATTCCATGTATTGCAAATTCTTGGGTTTTTTAAAAAAATAATTTGCCACTGGGAATAATTGCAAGCTTCTTTTGCAAGTTTAATATTTTAGGCATGGGGCTTTGAAGGAACTGCAAGTCTGGCGGGAAAATGTTTTCATTTGAGGAAATAGGTATTTCCCTTAATGCAGGATTTGATAATAATTTCCCTCTAGCATATCTCTTCCTAATCTAGCATATCTCTTCCTAATATACAGTTAACAAGAGGCAAAAGGACATTGTCCAAGGCAGGACAGTACAAGCAATTCCTTCTATGAATTCCATGCAACATGCAAAAATGCGAGTAGATAAATAGGTACCACCTCGGTGGGAAGGTAAACGGTGTTCTGTGTCTAGTCACGCTGGCCACGTTACCATGGAGGATTGTCTGTGGACAAACACTAGCTCTTTGAGTTGGAAATGGAGATGAGCACCACCGCCTAGAGTCAGACACGACTGGACAAATTGTCAAGGGGAACCTTTACCTTTACCTATTGCCTGTTGAAAGTCAACGCCTCATCTGAAATACTTTTAATTACAAGAGAGTTACAATACAAAGTCCCTCAGGATATTAATGCAGGCCCTGGTCTTCTCCTGGATTTACTACTGGAATGCTCTCTATGTGGGGCTTCCCTTGAGCATGAATTGGAGACTTCAGTGGGTCCAAAATGCAGCAGCCAGACTGGTGGTTGGTGCAAGCAAATTTGACCATGTCACTCTGGTTCTGGCTCACCTCCACTGGATGCCTGTTGCATCTCAGATCGGTTTCAAAGTTTTGACACTTACATACAAAGCCCTCCATGGTTTGGGACCATGTTACTTGTAGAAATGTCTTTCCTTAATGTCATCTGTCTCACCCACAAGTTCATCTCAGACAAGGCTTCTCCAGGTAGCCACCCAAGGGAGGCCCATAAGTCTTCTACAAGAGGTAGGGCCTTTCCCGCAGTGGTTTCAACCTTGTGGAAATAACTTCTGAAGGAGCTCCACCTAGCCCCCACCCTGTTGATATTTAGGAGGAAAGAAGGAAAGAAAGAAAGAAAGAAAGAAAGAAAGAAAGAAAGAAAGAAAGAAAGAAAGAAAGAAAGAAAGAAAGAAAGAAAGAAAGAAAGAAAGGAAGGAAGGAAGGAAGGAAGGAAGGAAGGAAGGAAGGAAGGAAGGAAGGAAGGAAGGAAGGAAGGAAGGAAGGAAGGAAGGAAGGAAGGAACAAGAAAGAAAGAAAGAAAGAAAGAAAGAAAGAAAGAAAGAAAGAAAGAAAGAAAGAAAGAAAGAAAGAAAGAAAGAAAGAAAGAAGTAAGGAAGGAAGGAAGGAAGGAAAGAAAGAAAGAAAGAAAGAAAGAAAGAAAGAAAGAAAGAAAGAAAGAAAGGAAAGAAAGAAAGAAAGGAAGGAAGGAAGGAAGGAAGGAAGGAAGGAAGGAAGGAAGGAAGGAAGGAAGGAAGAAAGAAAGAAAGAAAGAAGGAAAGAAGGAAAGAAAGAAGGAAAGAAAGAAGGAAAGAAGGAAAGAAGGAAAGAAGGAAAGAAAGAAAGAGAAGAAAGAAAGAAAGAAAGAAAGAAGAAGGAAGGAAGGAAGGAAAGAAAGAAAGAAAGAAAGAAAGAAAGAAAGAAAGAAAGAAAGAAAGAAAGAAAGAAAGAAAGAAAGAAAGAAAGAAAGAAAGAAAGAAAGAAAGAAGGAAAGAAGGAAAGAAAGAAAGAAAGAAAGAAAGAAAGAAAGAAAGAAAGAAAGAAGGAAAGAAAGGAAGGAAGGAAGGAAGGAAGGAAGGAAGGAAGGAAGGAAGGAAGGAAGAAAGAAAGAAAGAAAGAAAGAAAGAAAGAAAGAAAGAAAGAAAGAAAGAAAGAAAGAAAGAAAGAAAGAAAGAAAGAAAGAAGGAAGGAAGGAAGGAAGGAAAGAAAGAAAGAAAGAAAGAAAGAAAGAAAGAAAGAAAGAAAGAAAGAAAGAAAGAAAGAAAGAAAGAAAGAAAGAAAGAAAGAAAGAAAGAAAGAAAGGAGGAAAGTAAAAAAGAAGGAAAGAAGGAAAGAAAGAAAGAAGGAAAGAAAGAAAGAAAGAAAGAAAGAAAGAAAGAAAGAAAGAAAGAAAGAAAGAAAGAAAGAAAGAAAGAAAGAAAGAAAGAAAGAAAGAAAGAAAGAAAGCATTCTTTGAAAAATATATTTCTATTCCAGCAAGTATGAGGTTTACAGCTAAGCTCAGAGGAAAGAGGGAAGCCTGGTTTGGCATGTTAGTACTCTGCTGGATAGGAGGTGTTGTTTATATGGGGCTGGTGCATTAATTGCCTAAGGTGAATAGAGGGTGTCCACATTAGTATCAGCCTCTGGTAGAGAATGGTAGAGTGAACAAAGTTGTCACCTAAATATGAAGTCTGGAATTTATTTTGTGCCAAAACAGCTATCACTGTTTCATATGGCACACTGTGAGAAAACCCTGCCAAGCAATACAGGGATCAGAAAATCCATAATAATTATTTAATTTCTCTTCATTTTGCACCAGAGCTGTCCCCAGGGCAGTTTTCTTCCCTTAGGCTTGGCTGACAAGGGACAAAACTGCCACAAAAACAGCCCTTTCCAGCTGTGAAAGAAACAGAGAAAGGGAGATAGCAGACGAGAATCCACCAAAAGCATAAAAGGTTGTTTGAGTCATTATACCTCCATTTAGCAAGAGACACATTTACAAAGGGTCAGATAGGGAGCTGGGTTTTGCTAGGGACCTCTTACTGCATTCTGCTTTGAAAATAGTGAGAAATCATCCTTCTATAAGGTACTGCCCAATGGATTTAAGTAAAAACAGTGCAGGTGTCATTGTACTCTGAAAGTGTTCAAAGATACACGCTTCCCAGGCTTTCTCCTGGGCTAAAGAACGTGCACTTCTTGAAATGTCCCAAGGTAATGCAGTAGCTAGGAAAGTTACCATTTGAGATCACAACCCCCAAGGCCCATAGCCACTAGCCATGTCTAGGTGATTCTGGGAGCTATCATTCAAAATAGGGACTGTTTAGGCCACTGCATTTCCTACCTTGTCCATGGGTTCTTTCACTTAAACCCTTACCCCTCCTCATGAAAAACAGCATTGTGGTTCTGATGTCTACAACAGCTACATCAAAGCCTAATCATGGTAGGAACAAATACAGACTGTGAAAAAGAGGACCAGCATTTTGGGTGACCAGCAATGTTCCTTCTCATTTTCTGTCTTAATGCACAGGAGCCTCACTCTTTGTGTTCAGGGGTTGGGTGAGGCTGCATTTGGAATGGGATGTTAAACAAATTGACTGTTGGCTGCCCATGTGCAGCCCAGATGGAGCTCTGGGTGAGTGTGCAAGTGCACAGCTTAGAGGGAATGTTGGTGACCAGAATGGTTCCTGCAGGAAGGAGGGAACAGGTTAATGATTCTTCGTTCCTCTCCCTCTCTGTCTTCAGCACCCCACAATCCACAGCAAATTGGAGGAAAGCATAGAGGGGCTGAAAGAGGAGGGAAAGTTGGGGTAATAATACCTCCTCCTTCCTGCTCATAGGACCATCCAGCTGTCAAAGTTCCACTCCATGCAATTTGTTTTACTGCGTTTTGTTGTTTCCATATAATCAATGTTTCATCATCCTCTCAAAGGCATGGCTCCACATAGTAGCAGAGCGTTGCAGAACATGTGGCTCTCTAAGTATCAGACTACAATCCCCATCAGCCACACCCAGCACAACCAATGCTGCAGCCACTGACAAGCCATGGCTTAGGGCAGCGCGGCTGGCTCTTTGCGCTATTAATGAATTCAAGTAACAGTGATTACACCTAATTAAATATCATTAGTTACTAATGTTTATTGGTTACCCAGCCGGTTCTTACTGTATAAGCAGGGCGAGTTATCTTCTCAGGGGAGTATAGCTGGAAAACATTAACAGTTTACCAGCTTTCTTCAATACAAGTAAGGATCAGCACCTGTCTTGTCAACTGTGCCGCTGAGACAATTTGAACTCTTATCCAATTAAATACTTAATTCATAATGGCAGCGCGGAAGGGCCTGGGCAACAAGAAGGGGAAACAGCCGGCCAAGAAAAGACCGGTTCCCCAGGTGTCCACAGTCTTCTTCTGATGAGGAATCCTGGCTGGTACAGCAGGAACTGCAGGAAAAGATTTCTGCATTAGAGGCTGAAAGGCTGGCAAGACAAGCTCCACAGCCATGCGAGGTCCAGCCACGCAGATTGGCCAGGGATGCCAAAAGCCACCATAGGGCCAAACTTAAAGCATTAGCCAGTGATCTAATGCCAGATTTGCTGTCTTTGAAGCAGAGCAACAAACCGTAGGGACCACCAGATGCGACGCAAACGGTGCCTGGTCGACACCACAGTCTCAGCAGGCTGAGAGGGCTAGAAGGTCGACAATTCCTACGGGGCACAAAACAGTGACCATGAACTAGGAGACTCAAGAGGAAGCCAAGGAGGTTGGCCCTGACAGGCTGTACACAGGGAAGGAACCAAGCATGGCAACAACTTTGGCAACCAGAGCAGCTACCTGAGGCGACCACTAGATGTGATGCAGATGAGGTTTCCTTGACACCACGGTCTCTGCGCACGAAGAAGGGTAGAAGGTCAGCAACTTCTGTGACTCCTGAAACACTGGCCATGAGCCAGGAGGTGCAAGAGGAAGCTGACTAAGTCAGCTTCTATGGGATATACACTGGGGAAGGATCAAGTATGGAAATGACTTCATCAGGTGAGTTGGCCACTGCACCGGGCACCTTCTGAAGGAGGCAAGGCTTTGAAGCACCTAACACCTGTTTGGCTGATAAACAAATCAGCACGAACTGCTGAACCAGTGCTTTGTGACCGTTTCTAACTGCATCAAAGAGCCAATTTAAAGAAGAAGAAAAGAACAAGAACAAGAAGTAGGAGGCTGAGTCAAAACAGTACAAATAGCATGGTGGCCACCAGACCAGGTACTGGGCAAGCAGGTCTACAGGCAGTAGTGCTTGTCACATGAGGGCATGAGGAACCATCTTTGGGATGCATTATGCTAAAGCTCTAAAAATCATTACAATGTATGAACTTTCCCCACTCATTTTGGATACCCATATCTCCAGATCATGTGAAAAAATCATTCTAGACCCTTTTCTGGAACTGAAGCTGGCTTCAGTCTAGACCTCATACAAATCAGTCCAAACAAGGCCAGTTTGGCTGGAAATGCAGACTTCAAACAAAATCAATGCACAGGCTTAGCCAAGAGCAAGGAGCGGGAACTGACGAGGGGTTTGGTGGATACATGCTATTATGTCCTTTGGAAATCAAAGTGCCAGGTGCCTTTTTTTCAGAATTAGCAAGCCCACAAAGAGTTCCTGTACCCTTCCCAAAATCTGCCTGTTCCATGTCTGTGATATCACACTGTTCCCTGAGACCCACCTTGGCTGGGAACACCAAAAACTCATCAGGACCTCATATTCCACACTTCCACATATAATGCACATGCTTTATAGCATCTTTGAAGAATGTTTGAACTGTCTCTATGTCACATGCCATTGTACCCGGTGATTTGAGTGGGTCTGATAATTTGCCTGAGAAAGTTCGACTTGAAACCTGCTTTATCATTCCAAAGATGAAGGCAGCATCTAGGAGAATCTGTAAAGGATAGTTGGGGGGGGGCATTTTGTTCCAACAGTTGCAGACCATTCAGCAGTTCAACTGGAACCCCTCCTTACAATAATTCTATCACATTTTTCTTTTTTACAACAAAAAACTATTTATCAAATGTAAAACCAACAGGAATCTAGTCAGTCTCAAAACCAATGAAGTAGTTCCACTGAAATTCCATGGGCAAGCAGTTCAAATACCCTTGACAGCCTCATGAAACATCCTATCACTGACACAGAATCATTTTCCAATTCTAATCAAACCCTTTTGTTTGCCTCTTTTCCTGTGATGAGCACGGGGGAGGGGGGGAGAGCTTCTTTGTGCTACTCATGAACACAGCCTGCTAATCATCATTGGCCGAGCTGCCTGTTTTTCTACTTGAGCAGTGCTCTGTCACTCCAAAGATGAAGGCGGCATCTGGAAGAACCTGAAAAGGATGGGAAGAGGAGGGGGGCATTTTGCTCTCACAGCTGCAGACCATTCAGCAGAGTATCAAAGTAGAGGCTGATTGGAATAAATTACACTACAGCTTACTGAATACCAGCAGGAGTGAGGGCAGAATCCATACTGTTTACAGCACATTATATGGGATCAGATGGCATATCTCTCCTTTGCCGTATCTGTCTCTTCATTCCATCCCAGTATGATTCAATTGTAAAACAATGGCTGGAGTCAGTAATGGACGGGATGAGAGGAAACAAATTGAAGCTTTATCTGGACAAGACAGATGCTCTCAATGAGTTAAAAGGCAGAGAGATGAGGTTGCACTGCCACTGAAAAAGCAGATGCACAGCCTAGGTGTACTCCTAGATTCATCCCTGAGCTTTGATGTTCAGGTCTCAGTATTGACCAGGAGTTCACTTACATAGTTAAACCTGGTGTGCTAGTTTTGCCTCTTCCTGGTGGTTTCTGACTGTAGCAACACATGCTTTGTTACACCACAAAAGGATTACTGTAACATGATGTCTCTGAGACTGCCTGTGCACAATGTTTGGAATCTTCAGGTGGTCCAAAAAAACAAACAAACCACACTCTGTTCTAAAGTCAGTCACAGCTGGAGTAGGCCCATTTGAATCCATGAAATGTACAGAGGAGTTGATTCACCAAATTGCTGTTGACTTAGTGGGCCTACTGTACTGCAATTCACTATACTAAGCAACAGGATTTGGGCCATTATGTTACCAAAATACAATTAGTATTAAACACTTTTCAATCACTTCATTAAAATACTGATATTAGTTTACCCTAAAAAGAGAGACAGAATCCTTAATTTGAAACTATTATTTTCTGAAGACCTGTCCCAATGCAATTATGCAATCAAAATATAATTATCAGAGCACAAGTGTCAAACACAACTTTTCATAAAGCAGATGGGGTGGAAACATTTGAGGGAAGGAAGCTACTACGCAGCCCATATTGGCCTCACCTATGTCTTCATCATTTCTCCTCCTTTCTTTTTCTAACTTGCCTTTCTGTTGTAGTAAAACAGATCATCTGACCAATGCCTGCCATAGTTTCCTGTCTCATAAAATAGGTCCCTTTATATAGTTTACTATGAGAGTAGTTCACGAATTCTATTAACCAGCAGTTAGATTTCCTAAAGAAGAATCTGAATGTGTGGTACAGTGAAGCTTATTTTTAAATCTCTCCAGAACTGGCTTAAATAATGTGAGTGCCTTAGGCAGCAGATTGGCTTTGTCCCTCATTGAAAAGCAAACTAAACAATACAGCTGACACTTCCAAGAGGCATGTCTTTACATGGGGAAGAGTAGAGATAAGGGACCTCCTCTGGTTTCCTAGACTGCCCTTTATCTGTTCTGGCCTGTGGTGACCTTTTTTCAAGTTTAGATTTTGAAATGGTAGCTGTATTAGTTTGTGCAAGCATATCAGACAAGAAACAAAACAAAACTGTTGTGGCACCTTAAAGACTAACAGCTATAATTTAATTCAGGCTTACCTGGATCAAGTCCACTTCCTCAGATGTTTTTGTCTTTATTTTGTTGCTGCTTTTGTTTCTTGTCTGACAACCTTTGATTGTTTTTCTTAGGTTTGCTGATAATCACATCCTTCCTTTGCACACCTCTTCCCCTCTCCAAGGAGGACACATCTTGCGTTTATCTCAGAGACAAAAGGAGCAACCATAGCTCCTGATAACTCTCCAACAGAGCTTGGCAATAAGAATCATGTTAAAGTGTCATTTAAATCAATTTAGAAGTTATTGTTAAACACCTAGCAAGGGTGAAATCTATTTAACATAAGAACATAAGAAAAGTCCTGCTGGATCAGGCCAAGGGCCCATCTAGTCCACCTTCCTGTATCTCACAGTGGCCCCACCAGATGCCTCTGGGAGCACATGAAACAACTAGATACCTGTCTCCTGATACCTTCCTTTTATGCCTGGAGATTATACGTCCTCATCATCGCTTGTAACCTGCGATGGACTTTTCCTCCAATAATCTGTCCAATCCCCTTTTAAAGGCATCTAGGCCAGATGCCTTCACCACATCCTGTGGCAAGGAGTTCCACAGACTGACAACATGCTGGGTAAAGAAATATTTTCTTTTGTTTGTTCCCACTCTCCCAGCATGCAATTGGAGTGGATGTCCCCTGGTTCTGGGATTGCGTGAGAAGGAAAAGAGCTTTCCTCTATCCACTTTATCCATCCCCTGACAAAGAGTCGGACACTACTAAACAACTGAACAACAAAGCATGGAATTGACTCAAGTGTGAGTGCCTCCTGCAAGGAAGTGCAGGGTAAGAAGACACTGCGGGTTTAGCAGCTGTACAAGTTCAGCAGCCTGTCACTTCCCTTGAAAAGAGGTTTGGCAAGCTCTAAACAAATATCAGCATGTAGTCTGACAGACAGCAGTGGGTTGGGGCTATTCCTTGTTTTGAACCAAATGTCATACAGTATGTTTGACTATGTATACCTCTTGGGCAAAAGTCATGGGTGTGTCCTCGTTGCAAGGAGCTCCAAGAACTCAGGAAATGGGTTCTCTCCCTTGAGATCTTGGAGAAGCTCCTGTGGACCAGGAAAAGCAAAGAAAGGGAGAGAGGGACCACGGTGAGACTTCCAGGGACCGTCAGACAATGTCCCACCTACAAAACAAGTTGCTCCTCAGCTGCTGGGATTGGAAGTCTCTGGGCTGGAGGACATCAATCTGGACAAGAGGGAAACCATCCCCTAGAAGGGATTCCTTATATTGGTGACAGACCTGTATCAAGTTGCACTGAGGTTACTCTTCATGGGGAGGGGGGGAGGGGGCTTCTGATAGTGGGTGATTGCCAGGAACATAGAGCAAGGGGTCTGTGATGGTTTTGAGGACTGCATGGTGACCTGCCTGCCTGCCTGGTGCAAAAGTTGCAGACATAACGTCTTGTCTGGATAGGCTGGTAGAGAGTTTTGTGGATGTGAATGCTGCTGTCGTTTTAATTTGTGCCTATTTGGATTTTGGGTGGCAGAGGCACTGCCATTCTTCCTTGTATTTTTTAAAATTATTCTTTCTTAAAATGCTTGTTGCTGCATCACTTCATCAGTATGTTAAGCACTATAACCACCTATCCCATTCTCTCCATTTAGCCAATGAAGGAGCCAGCAAAGCAGCAGAAGACCAGTGGACACATAGCAGGTGTACCTGGACATAGAGGATGGTCCACATGCCAGAAGCATCACCCCACAAAGCAGATCGAAACCTTCCTCCCACATTCCCATTTTTCATCATTAATCAGCTGGGTTCATCTCTCTGGTGTTTTCCCTGTGGTTTCTAGTAACTATTATGACACCAGATTGCACCTTCTAGACACTTGATTTATCCATGTATCACTTACATTAAAAAAAATCAAAAACCTTTAAGAATATCATGCTCCTAAAACAGATCATAAATATTCTGACAAGGACTGGCTCTACCATTAGGCAAGTAAGGCAGCTGCCTTAGGCAGTATATTTGGGATTCAATTATCTGTTTTAGTTATTAACAATTTCAAAAAATTTGTTATTTTTATCATAATTTTTATATGTAGTTGCTTTATTTTTATCTTCTCAGAGGGCATGATTCAGTCAGTTGTGGTCACTGCTATTGGCATGCTATTCAGTGTTATGGACCCTGTTTTCATTTGTATCTAGCCAGCTACACTAAAAACTGGCCTGCATTTCTGAATGTGTGTACAGCTGCTTGACTGCAGCAAAACTATTAACATTGACATCAGAGCCATGATTTCCCATGCCATTTTGCCAGTTTTGTGCCAGCATAAATCTGGAGTTATGGACTAATCAGAAGGAAAGCTGACTTAAGTGGAGGGCCAAACTTTAAAACCGAATGGCTAAAACTAAATATTGAAAATGCAAAAAGCAGCTTTCGAAAAGATGGTTTAAATATTATGTTTGTAAAGTGTTTTACTTCTGCCACCTCAGATTGCCGGGGAAAATTCCTAAATGTAACCAACATTTTGAAATCTGTCTGGACTTCTTTTGGGAGCACCAACCTTCACTTCCTTCACAATAAGGAATTTTGTGCATCTTAGACAAAGGTTAACAACCTATCCTAGACACAATCAGTCAGGGCAAAGTTCCTGGGACACTGTTGAATCAAACATTTCTGCAGATTTAAGTGCATCAGCTGAAAGTTTTCGGGTTTAGGTTTTGTAGTTTTCAGACTTGTTCTACAACCATCTACACAACCTCACACTCAATCAGTTCTGCAACCAAAGGAAACTCTAGTGCAGAGCAGTTAGCCAGGAAAATAACTCACATTGCTGGAGGTATTGCCATTATGCAATCATATAAGTCAACGGAATTCTAGACAACAGAAACCAAAGAATATTTTGGCCACACACACACACACCTTCACAAAGCTTTGGCCCAAAGGACTCCTGAAATCAGGCATCATCCCCATAGCTATCCAAGGAGCAGTGGCAATATGGCATCAGGTATGGGGCAATTCAAGAAATGCCCAAGCCCATCCTTGAATTGGCTTGTGGCCTACATCTTTAAACACAATCTTTAGACTGGAGCAGAGACCATGAGGCCTTCCAGATGTTGTTGGACTGCAACTTCCATCAGCCCTAGCCAGCAGTAAATGGCAGAAACACTGAGAGGTGCTGCTCAATAACAAGAAGCCAGTCAACCATTCCCCCATCCCTGCTAGAGACTCATTAAGTGCTGGTTGCAATATTTCTCTATTTTCTCCTGTTCTTTATTTATTAGACTTATATTCTACTTTGGCAAGAAGACAAAGGAGAAATCAACCAAGAAGAAACTGCTCACCAGTTGTTTTCTATGTGAAGTCAGATCCGTTTAAGATTCATGGATGTGCTCTGTTCAGCTGTCGATGTTTCAGAGGGACAAATCAGAGGACAATCATCCTACCCAGAGCACACCTTTTTCCCCCCTTCAAGCTCTCTCCCTTCCCACCTCAGAAGAGTCATTTCACATTTGCCAATAGGCAGCTAGCTGTACATTTGTACCGAGCCATTTGCATTTAAGCAGAAAATGACACTGATTGTCACTAAATATAACACATGTCGTATGTATGTTTCATTGGAATCGCAAGCTCCAATTAGCCTGTCAGGATTTCAACGAGCTCTGATGCAAACCTGTCAGATGACACAATTAGCTCAAGAGAATAAAGGAAAGCCTTGTCAAAGCCATCCAGGCTTTACTCTTGATCAAGTCCTGTCCCTTTGCTCAGTGCCTTTATTAAATAAAAACGCATTTCACGCTTCCAGTTAGGTCAATGCTTATATTCCTTGCCTCATGCCTACACCATCATCTCAGCCTCTTAAATGTATTAATTTAGGAAGGGTATCATCTCGTTTACAAGGCCCTAAATTCTGGATTAGCAAGAAACTGTTTTGCTGCATGTGAAAGCTTATCAAAGAGTGAACCCTAGTGTTTAGTTCTGTAAAGAACAACAATGTCTACTTGACAACATATGTTAGAATGAAGTTGTCCTTAAAATGAGTTTGCAGCATGATGAACTAAATATTTGTGGGATGGCATTTACAGAGTATAGAACAACAGGATCATAAAATAATGGAGTTGAAAGGGGGCTATAATGCCATCAAGTCTAATCGCCTGCTCAGTGCAGGAATCCAAATCAAAACATACTTGAATACTGTGATATTGTTTTTGCATTTGTTTTCTCATCAGTACTGGAGTCAGGAAAGACTGTTTTTCCAGGAAAGAAAAGCATCAGTTGAGAAGAAACAGAAAAGGAATTTACGCTGCTTACATTGTTTTCTTTAGTTTCATGAGGCTATGCTATGTTCCACTCATGTTATTTTGTGATCTCACATTCTCTGGTATATACTGAGAACAGAAAGAAGCAGTCCTGAAACCAGCAAAATCAAGAAGCTGGACAGGGGACAGATTGTATTTGTCTTCAGTGTGGAAGGGATTGTCACTCTTGAATTGGCCTTCTCAGCCACACTAGATGTTGTTCCAAGACCTCTCTTCAGAGCACGTTATCATAGTCTCTTGAGATTAAAGGATGCCTACACGGAGAAAACAGTGCCTGTTCCTAATAAAATCAATCGGATTCATGTTTGTAGAACTCTATGATAACCTTCAAAAAGAAACAAAAAACAATGAGAATATGACTTCCCTGGATGCCTTTCTGTTCTGGCAACAACAGAATCCACGTGAGAAACTGCATGAACCATTTTCTCAGTACTTACAATACCAGATTGGTTAGGGTTACTGAAAGACACTGCCCCTTTTCAAAAGAGTGCTCCTCCTCATCAATCATGCCTTTAGTGACAAGATTGTGATTAATGAACTATAAGTGGCAAAATTTGATGGGCTGCATTCAGAGTTCCTATGTAAAGAACTCCACTCACAAGATGCTATAGCAATAGTCATGAGTCATCGGCCATTGACATGTTTTGGCCTATAAAGTCCATCAACCTCGCTCATCATGGCCAATGATAAGGAGCTGTATTCAATGTTGTCTAAAATGCTCGGAGAGCTGAATGTTCAGCATCCTTGCACTAGAAAAAGAGTGATTTTCACCAGTTTCTTCTTTCTCTTTAAACTGATTCTCCTCACAAAGCTTCAAGGGCTGGCAGGCCCTTTGAAACCTTATGCATGTGGTGCAGGAGGAAGGCTAAAACCACCGAAATTACCTCCAGCCCTTCCTCTGGTGGAACCCTGTGGATCTCAAGCCTTTCCATAAACAGAAACCCTGCTTAGTGTCTGTATGTTTCAGTGAGTGCTTGTAGGGCCAAAGATACTGGCTTGTATTAATACAACAAAACCAGAAACTGTAGGAAAAAGCAGATCAAGAAAACTGTGACATTTGCACCAGTTTTGCAACTATGCCTGCAGTGAACTGCATTTCACTGCTGGGCAGCAAACTAACTTCTCCTTCTTCTTCTAGGTATTACACAAGTATTGTGCCAGGACTTCAGATGCATACATGAAGAAACGAAAAGAGCATAACTAATCTCCTCAATGGTTAAATATTAATTAGACATGAATGGAACATGGAAATGTTTAAAACAAATTTTCTTGCTGTTATTATTAAATGTTAACTTTTATGCATACTAAATCATTTTGTAGCCAGTTAAAATAGCTTTTGTGGTCTAGCAAATGCATAATTAATATTTTTTTCCCTTGCCATTGATGTTTAATAATTAATCGTTAGGCCTAACATTTTGAACGGGGGGGGGAGAAACCCTTTGGGGGAAAAATGCCATGCTTCATGCAGAATGTTGCAGAGATTAATCATTTCCATTAAAGCTTTTCTGAAAATCATTTATTTTAATATATCAAATAGCAGCTTGTTTAGATCCCTTTAAAGTTTGGTTGTGGAGTTATGAGGCTCTTCTGTTCTTTCCTAGATCAAGGAGGTTATTCTGCATTTCCATGCTGTGTAGGTAATCCATATGCGCAGAATAACTAAATGCTGACAAACTTTTTCTCACAGTTTGGAGAACTAGCATCAAAGCCTGGCAGACACAATTCACCAGTTAATTTCACAAAATAAAAGACCTCCCCTTGACTAGTAATATGAGCTGACTCAGTGCCTACAAGAGCAAAAGGTTTGCTGCCAAGAGCTAAACATTCTCAGAAGAGCTAGAAGTTATTGTAATTTCCCAATTTATATGACTCAAAAAAAAAGTTATGGCCAAAAGTACCTTTTATCAGCTTTGGTTGATTGTCCAGCTGCGCCCCAACTTGGATAAGAAATGCCTAACAGCAGTGGCTGATGCACTGGTAATCTCTAAAACTATTACTGTAATGCTCTCTAAGTAGGGCTCTTCTTGAAATTAGTATGGATAGTTGTGGGTTTTTCAGGCTCTTTGGCCGTGTTCTGAAGGTTGTTCTTCCTAACGTTTCGCCAGTCTCTGTGGCCGGCATCTTCAGAGGACAGCACTCTGTGCTCTGGTGTAGTTTGCTTGGGAGTGGAGTATTTATGGCTGTGAGATTGGCTTTTGTCCTTTTCACGGGATGGGTGATTAATGTGTCTTGTTGTGAGTGTATTGTTGTGATAAGGAGGAGAGATTATCTGTCACTGTGATTGATGGGTGTCATTAGTATGGATACTTTGGCAGATCCAAAATGTGGTGGCCAGACTAATTACAGGTACCAGCAGATGACACATATCCCTAGTCTTGGTAAACTTTCATTGGCTCCCTGTTAGTTTCCATGCTCAATTTAAGGTGTGGTTGTAACCTATAAAGCTCTTAATGGTTTAGTATTTCAATACTTGGTGGAACACCTCTCCCATAAAGTAGCTGTCCATCCTACCTGCTTCTTATAATAACTGCAGCACTTAAAGAGGCCAAAAAAAAAAAAAAAAAAAGCAAACACTAGGGATTAAGCTTCCTGCATAGGTTTGCCAGGCACCATCCTTATCGGTTTTTTAGGAAGCTAATTAAGACAGAATTATATAAAGTTGTCTTCTACTAGCGGTGAGTATTGACTTGCTCACATTGGTTTTAATTTATGTCTTTCTATCTAAAGGTAGGTTCATTGTTTTAGCTAGCAAAAGGGTTCATTTTACATTATTGTATTTTTATAGTATTTATTACACTGTGCTTTTATTGTATGAATTTATTGTATTTTGTGAATTGCCCAGAGAATGATAGCACGAATGGCGCAGTACAGAAGTGGAAATAATCAACCAATCAGTCAGTCAGTCAGTCAGTCAATCTATCAATATCATAGCTGAGATGGTACAGTACTTGTACCTGGGGAATAATAGCCAAGAAGAAAAGTTGACCATGTTGCCTTCTGGATAGACTTCCCGTGTGATTTTCAAGAGTGGCATTAAAACAGGTGAGAGAAGAGGAAAACAGTACAAATTAAAATATCATCATGGAAGTTCTTTCTTGAGTCAGTAAATAATCCATTAAAGTTTATGGGCAGAATTCCGTTAATAATTTTTTCATCATCATTTTTCAGGCCCATCTCTAATCAGTATTTTAACAGTGCCATCTGTGGGAGAATCTGTGGCACTGACAGCCCAAGAAGGTAGTGTGATTAAAAAATGCTGAAGAGCCAGATTCTAAGATAGCACAATGGATTCTTCTATTTTCTCACCTATAAACAACTGATGACCCCTGGAAGCCAGTAGAGACACCTCAGTCTACAATATATCTACCCAGCTATTAGTGAACTCCATGGCACAGCTATTAAACTGCAGTACTGAAGTCAAGCTTCTGCTCACCACCTGAGTTTAATCCCAGCAATTTCAGGAGTTGGCTCAAGACTGACTCAGCCTTCCCTCCCTACGAGATCAATAAAATGAGTATTCAACTCGCTGGGAGGCAAGTTGTTGTTTGCATAATTATGTTCTAAACCACCCAGAGAGTGCTTTAGCATTATGGGATGGCATATTAGCAAAAAAACAATAACAATGACAATAACTGTTATAACAACTCAGTCAAAAGTACCAGTACCTAAGAAACATATGCTACAGAATTTCTGGAATGTACAAATATTGGTTGTGGGCACAGATCTCTCTTTGGCCATTCATCCAGATGACATCCAAATATGCAGCTACCAGTCTACATCCGAAATTAATACAATCACATACTTATTTTTCATGTTTTTCCTCAAAGAAAAGCATACAGTTTGTATATTCTTCTCTTAATATACACTCAAAAGTTGGTTGATAATCCCAGCTAAAGAAAACCTACTCAACAAGACTTACACAGGTGTTGACTTCGGAGGTCTGCTCTAATTGGGACTAATAATTATATTGAGGCCTGTAAGTATTGTTGCATCCTTACTTCAGTTAAATTTCACAAGACCTCCCACACCCTCATTTTCCAAATTGCCTTAACTTTAGCTCTTCAGTACTCCTTACTTCTTCGCTCGAGCATGACTTGAATTACACTGCCATCTTGTGGACAGTTGAAAAAAAACAAACAGTTTTAAAAACCGAGCAGAGCAATTAGGATTGAGAGAGCAAATAGGATGACATGTGCCTACATTTGTTATACATGATCCTTCACAAGATCTGTTATAGTAATATAACATGTAATAATAAGAGTCCCATAGCTTCTATATCAAAGAAGACCGGTAGAACAACATTGCCTTGGTTTTGGCCCTATCCTTGCAGAAACCAGTATGGGTACGTGGTTAGAGTGTTGAATTAGGATTTTGGAGAACCCAGTGAGAGCCCTCACTGGGCTATGAAGCTTACTGGGTGGCATTAAGCCAGTAACTGATGTTTTGCCTGACACTGGGTAAGGCTTGAAGCATGGCAGAGCCATGGGGATGCAGAGAAGCCCTCTTCCCCCCCCCCCCATGTCCTACTGCACACAGTCACAACAACAGCCTGCAGTGGTATTTGTGAATATGTTCCCCTGAATATATTTGTATAACCCCTATGAAATATTGGTTCAGTCTAAAGGGGTCGGACAAAGAAAGTGTGGGGCTGTAAGAGATTTGAATCAGAAAGAGCGGGCGAGGTGAAGCGGTTGGAACTGCTTTTGCAACTTAAGACTGCTAAGGCCCTTGCCAACCCAGTCTAGTTACAATGCTTACATGTTTGTGTTGGAGGAGTGGATCCACAGGGTGAACTCATATATATGCAATTTAATTGATACTTTATTCTAGGGTTCTGAAGATTCTGCATGTGGAGCTGATTCTTCTTTGTTACAGATACCCACCCCAGTTGAGGAAGATCTCTTGGATTTTTGTCTAAACATAAATTCAAAAGGACACTTGAACTTTGCAATTCTACAAGCAACTTCTGCATTGGTGCTGTTGCCGAGGCCCTGGGTGGTCAAACTGCAGCATTTTGTTGATGTTATAATTGTGTGTGTTGTCTATTACATATTTGTGAATAAGAAGTGATTCCTCTCTCTCTCTCTCTCTCTCTCTCTCTCTCTCTGAGATTGTGTTTACAAGATTCATCAATAGATATCTAAGTAAACAAATAGCCCCACTGAATTTAAAAAATGTTACACTTACAGCATTTCTGTGACTTGGAGCTTTGACAAGGCTCCTCCTCATTGAAACACTGTAAGTGCCTTCAGCCAAATATGTTTTCAAGAGCTTCACTATGAACATGCCTGCATTAGGGCTTTGTAGGCAGCTGGGGTGAAGGAGCTAAGTGCCAGTGTGGGCAGGCCCCCTCAGCAATGGCAGAAGGGTTTTGGCCTTGAAGGAAACACCTGAGGCAGATGAGGGTGGAGTCCCTAAACCCACCTCTAGAGAAACAGATGTAGCTGTAGCTGAGGTAGATATAGAGGTGAGTGAGCAAGGAGAGGGAGAGGAGGAATTGGATATTTGGAAGGATCCTTGGGAGTTTTTGTCACCTTTGGAGAAGTGAGAAAATAGTCTGCCAGGGGAGATGCTGAAAGGAGCTTATCTGAAGGCAAGTTGAAAGCTGAAGATAGAAGCTCGCCTCTGCTTGGTGGATGTCGTGCTGGGGGACTCAGCTGGCAAAGATTGTTTAACAGCCTGGACCCTTCAGCCAAGACGAGCTGCCATGGGAGTGAAGTATCTCCCTTGGAGCTGGGGGCAGGGACAGAATATTCTTTCTGTTCCTGCCCCCAGGGCTGGAAGGATATAAAGCTCCCAGTTCCATCCCTGCTGCTTGGGGCTAGAGGCCCCATCCTGTTTTTCTTTTCTTTTCTTTGTATGCTGAGTCCAATAAAGCTTAACTGATCACCAGTACCTGCTGCCTCATCATGGATACAGCAGCTGGAGCCACTCACAGGCTTCTCTTGTAGTCTTTTCAAACTCACAGGTCTGTTGTTGTGTGGCAAAAGTGCAAGAAAGAAGAGTCACATACAGGATGGCATCTCATGTTGTTTGGGAAAAAGTAGGACATAAAAGTGACTAATAAATTCCTATATACAGAAATAAATTTCTTGGCCCCTATTAGCACCCATTAGCTGATGAGGAGCCTCCCAAATGGCTCCTGGTGTGGCTCCCTGCTAACTGTGCAGTCCTATGGAGATGTAATCTCAATTGACATCAATAGCTCTTACACCCAGTTTTATGTGATTACAGCTTAAAACATACGGAGTTTGCAATTTTTAAAATAAAAGCTCTTAATAATGAGTTTACGTCTTCCCACCGCAATTTATGATCTGGGAATCTTTTCTGATCATCACAGATATTTGAGGGTTACCAATTAAAAGTAATTGCTTGTTGTCAAGCAATTTGAGACTTATAGTAATCTCCCAAGGTGTTCCATGTATAAAGAACTCAGAAATGGCTTACCAGCTTGCCAAGGGCACATATCTGGGAGGGCACATATCCGCATCAATTATACATGTTTTGGGAGGTCTTTCGGAGTAACACAGGGGTTGGTTTGACTTCTGAGCACCTGTCCATTTCCCCTACATTTAAAAAAAAAGTGATGTGAAAATAATGCTTGTTGTGGGTTTTTCGGGCTCTTTGGCCATGTTCTGAAGGTTGCTGTTCCTAATGCTTCGCCAGTCTCTGTGGCCGGCATCACAGAGACTGGCAAAACGTCAGGAAGAACAACCTTCAGAACATGGCCAAAGAGCTCGAAAAACCCACAACAAGCATTAGATCCCGGCCATGAAAGCCTTCATGAATACATTGATGTGAAAATAATTTCTCTTCCCCCTACCCCAGACCTCCCCACCAGAGGAGGGTTCTCTTCATATCCTGTGTGGCATCTTTAAGCCCACAGACCTACAACAAATTATAGACCCGTCGCCAACGTTTCTTTCCTAAGCAAGGTGGTCAAGAGGGTGGTGGCCGATCAGCTTCAATCGCTCCTGGATGAAACAGATGCCCTGGATCCATTTCAGTCGGGCTTCAGGCCGCGCCACGGTACAGAAACGGCATTGGTCGCCCTGTGTGATGACCTACTGAGGGAGGCCGACAGGGGCAAAGTGTCTCTGCTGGTCCTCCTCGATATCTCAGCGGCCTTTGATACCATTGGGGGAGGCTCTCTAAGCTGGGAATAGGTGGCCTGGCATTGGCCTGGCTCCGTTCCTTCTTGGAGGACTGCCCCCAGAGAGTGCAGCTTGGGGAGAGTGTCTCAGCCCCGTGGAGCCTCAACTGTGGGGTTCCACAGGGGTCGATTATCTCCCCAATGCTGTTTAACATCTATATGAGGCCGCTGGGTGGGGTCATCAGGGGGTGTGGAGCTCTGTGTCATCAGTATGCGGACGACACTCAGCTCTACATCTCCTTTTTGCAAACCGCAGGAGATGCCGTTCTGTGCCTTCAGCGCTGCCTGGAGGCTGTACTGCAATGGATGCAGGAGAACGGGCTGAGGCTGAACCCGGACAAGACGGAGGTGCTGAGGGTGCCCCTGCACAGTTGGGGATTTGGGAAACTCCCTCTCTTTTGGGGGGGTGACTCTGCCCGCCAAGGATGGGGTCCGCAGCTCGGGGATCCATCTGGACCCGGCGTTCACCATGGAATCACAGGTGGCGTCGGTGGTCTGCACCGCCTTTTATCACCTTAGGCGGATAGCCCAGCTGCGGCCCTACCTTGATGTGGGGGCGCTCACTACCTTGGTTCATGCGCTCGTAATATCAAGATTAGACCACTGTAATGCGCTCTACATGGGGCTGCCTTTGAGGTTGCTGCGGAAACTACAGGTGGTGCAGAATGCGGCGGCCAGATTACTCAGTGGAGTGAAAAAAATTCCAACATATTTCGCCCACTCTGGCCGCATTGCATTGGCTGCCCATCCGTTTCTGCATCGACTTCAAAGTGTTGATGCTTACGTATAAAGCCCTAAACGGTTTAGGGCCTCGATATCTGGTGGAACGCCTACTCCCACCAAGATCTACCCATGTCACTCGTGCGAGCCAGGAGGTGAGGTTGAGGAGCCTAACACCGAGGGAGGCCCGGAAGGAGAAGACAAGAAATCGGGCCTTCTCGGCGGTGGCTCCTCGCCTCTGGAATAATCTACCTCCTGGGATTCGCGGGGCTCCCTCGCTGGGTATCTTCAAAAATCAATTGAAGACGTGGATGTTCCGGCAGGCCTTCCCGCCAGACAATTCCTGACGTTCCTTTCCTTCCCCTTTCCACTGCTTTCTACTTTTGCAAAGTTTTTATTATTTATGCTATTTCATATATGTCTACTTTCATTATTCTTTGTTTGTTAGCC
Source organism: Pogona vitticeps (assembly GCF_051106095.1). Classification (NCBI taxonomy): domain Eukaryota; kingdom Metazoa; phylum Chordata; class Lepidosauria; order Squamata; family Agamidae; genus Pogona; species Pogona vitticeps. Next base: position 65,415,314 of record NC_135783.1, on the reverse strand, counting down.
GCCTAGAGTGGTCCTGAGCTGACTAGATAGGCAGGATATAAATAAAATAAATAAAATAAAAATAAACAAAGGAAAACACACTGAGAAATGTTTGAATTCCTTCCACCCTGCACTGTTGCTTTGCCACACAGGACATGGTAAGGGCCATGTTTTGTTCTATAATCGGGGAGGGAGGTGATCTCAGCAGAGCCAAAGGCCATTTTTCAGATTTGTCAGTAGCCAAAGGGCTACACTCCTCTGAAGGTGTTATTAATGAAGGAGGTCAACACCAAAGATGGCAATTTACATATGTGTTTTTCTTAATCGTTCAAAGGGTTAAAATGGGTTAAATTCAAATATAAATTATTTAAAAACAAGCCCCTATGGCCCTTAGCACCCAGTGGTCATTTTTTAAAAAATTAAAACACCTCAGAGTATGGCGGTTACAAGGGTGCTGGGGTGACTTCAGCATGTGGTACAATTGCTCCTATGCCCACTTAAAAGCACTTTGGGGCAATTTTTTTTAAAATTGCAGGTATGTGATGCATACACTCCATTCCAGTTCTAGACTTTAAATAACGATGAAAAGGAAGAGCTTGTTTTGTATGGGCTTTTGTGCATATGGTTTGTTCCTTATGTTTTTTCACTTAATGTCTGAAATCCTGTTACTTTGTTAAGCAGGCAGAAGGCAAAACTGGTAACATTCACAAACTTCCAACTAGCCATTAAAGAGTGTCCTGTACAACTCTTGTGTGTACGCCAAGCCACATGTGCCCCCGAGAAGCAGCAACAGCTACTTAATTGTTGGCTGAAAGCAAGTGACTGTTATGCTATTTGCTTTTCAACTCTTCATTTGCATGACAGAATTTCCGCAAAAACACTTTTTAAAAAACTAAAATGAAAGAAGGAAAAGCGTATTGACACTGTCCGTCAACAGTTGCCAGCATCTGGATTATAGTTTGAGCTGGTAGGCAAACAGGTCACCTGATCCCAGTTTTCACAGATATCATGACTAGGGTAAAATATATTATAATTCTGTTTGGATAATGAGAATGGTTTTGAATCCGTACCCGTATACCATGTTTCCCCAAAAATAAGACAGGGTCTTATATTAATTTTTGCTCCAAAAAAAAAGCATTAGGGCTTATTTTCAGGGGATGTTTTTTTTTTCATGCCCAACAATCTACATTTATTCAAATACAGTCATGTGATCTTCTTCTGGTTGCTGCTTATTTTCGGGGAAAGGGGTATATTATATATGCATATACAAATGTTACCCAAGTCTCCGCCTGCGTTCGCCTCTTTATCAGGGCCTCATATCTTCTTTCTGAGGAATAGGTCTGTGGTCACCCTGCCACCTGTTTACCCAGTGACTTGGCTGTTGCTCTATATTTTTCTTAGCCACCTGATGAGCAATACCTCTGTTTCCATGGCAACGGCAACCACTACTTCGAAGAGGGAGAGCAAGATGGTGACAGGCCCATTTGCAAGGCAGCAACGATGACTTCCCAAGTCATTATCATGAGATTTACAATTCTCATGAGAATCTGGGAGGCTAAGAAATAAAAATCCATACATACCTTTGCCTTCCCTGATGATCCTCTTACTTGCCATAGCTTGCCAGGCCAGGCACCAGCAAGTCAGCCATTTCCTGTTTTGTTGTGAGTGTGATATGAACAAGTATTCTTTTTCTCTTTTTTAAGGCCTCTTAATATGGCCTGTTTATTGCATTCTGTGATGTGTGTTGACAATATTGGTATTCAATACATTTAATCAAACCAATATATGTGTTTCCCTTATTTAGACATCTGAAATATTTTACATTGGTTGTAATGTTATGGATATATGCCTGCCAAGTTAAAATGTATGAGTGTTCTGAGGTATTTGAACTGCAATAATACATGTTACAAATATTTGTTTATGAACCATTTGGAGGTCAAGATATTATTGGTCTATAAGTATTATATTTAGCAGCCGACATCCTTAAAAGATCCTAATCACATATCTGATGATGCCAGTATTTAGTTAATTGTTGTACTTCATCCTATGTGTCATCCAAGGACTTCAGCATGGTGTACATATGCCCTCTGTTTCGCCATCAGAAAAGTTGTGTGGGATAGGTTAGGCTGAGAAAGAATGATAATCCCAAGGTCATCCATTGAATTTCTTTTATGAGTGGATATTTGAACCCACGTCTCTCAAATCCTAGTTTGACACTTGTACTACCACACTTTATTGCCTCTGTGCCATTCATATTTCCTCCTGAGTTGTTACACTTCCTGAATTCTATCTCTATCTTTCAAAAATCAGCAAAAATATAATCAAAAGAAATTTTGGTAAAATCATAGTTTTTATAATGTGTTTTACGTGATTTATTACAGACCCAGAGTTGTTTTGGGGGCAGCATAAAGGAAGACATTGTGTTGCTAATTTCTTCAATTGGTTCAGCTATTTACATCACAGCCACACAAATATGTTATTTTTGGATGATGGGCCCCAACCAAACCTAAGCACTTTGAAATTCCACTGGCATCACACAGAAAGTTAATAAAGCTGTTAAATCTCTTCCCTCACCGAAACCAGTGTGCATATTTTCTGGGCCATACCTTCAGTTGTTATGCTACACTGAATTGTTGAATTGTTACTGGCCAGACATATCTTTACTGTTTATTTCTCTTATTCCAACAGCTAGTGAAGTGACAACAGAGCTCTCTGCTTCACCAGCCTGCATTGCTATTATTGCTGTTGCATCTCTATTGCTATTGCACCTCTATTTGCACATATGTGACTAGAGGAAATATTACAAAAATGGTCAGAAGTCTTCATTATTTTAATCTCCAAGGGTTACCAAACCCAACTGATGCTGGCGCTCAAACACCTCATGCTTGGGTAAGTGGGGAATATGCAACAATAGCCGAACATCTGCCATCAGATGTAACCTCTCAACCTTGACAAGTACTTACAAAGCTCCCATGAATGAATGAATGAACGAATGAATGAATGAATGAATGAATGAATGAATGAATGAATGAATGAAGCCTCCTGTGCGTACAGACAGACAATAAACTCAAACCTTTAAGGTGGGAAAAATGCTTGTGGTGTTTTTCAGCTTGTATGTGCCTTATGGACACCCCCACCATATTAGTTTTCTGAGGGAAAGCTGCAGCTGCAGGCAAAGTGTCTTCTACTCAAGAAATTTTCTTCGCAAGAAGCAGTAAAAGAGTTTTCTCCCTCTAAGGGCAGCTAGAAAGTGATATATGGAGAGGACGTCTGGGATCATGAGAACAGAATTAAAATCTAACACAGCAAGTATTCAAAGATCAGTTGCAATATTTTTGCCTGACACCTCAGTCTACAGGGAGCATTATCAAAGCACTCAGCTTGTATGAGATAACTACCCACATCCTTCTCATTCTCTGTACCTCCCAAAGCCCTCTGTACACCACAGCTGTCTTCTGTAGGTACTTTCCCTGGGGCTTTCCCATTCATTTATGTTCCCTCCATCACTTACACAACAGGAATTAGTTATCACCCATGTTGGAAGTGGAATTGACTAAATTATAGTCCCTCAACATCTCAGACCTACAGGCCAATTACAGAATGAGAGATACATATGATTTCTTAACAGACTGCAATACAGAAAAGTAATTAATTCTTATAATTTCATTATCCACATACAGCCACTGGGTAAACAAAATAGTGGAACCATCAAAAGGACAGCTGCACAAGCACACACAAATCTCATTCAATGGAAAACTGGGAATAGATATTACAAGAAGATAGACTAATGTAACATCTTGCTTACACAGTCAATGAATAGGTCAATAAAAATTATGTTTGACATTTAATCGTATCCTAAGGAATAAGTCCAAATCCCATTTGTCCTTTTTTTTTCAAAAAATGATCCATACCAATCAAACATTGTTTTTCTTTTATTTCTACAGTTCTGAAAATTCCTGTGGTTATAATAACCTTTGAAGTGGAAAATGCTTCATATTTTGCTACCAGCAGTATTTTCAGCCTGCCAATAGTTTTACTTCCAAAAGAGAAATAACTGAACTTTCAGTTATTTATGACACCGCAGAGACCATATTCGCAAAAATAAATTTCAAATATGGTGGCAGTCCTCTGTCAGAAGTAAAACTAGCAATCATTATCCTTATGTCAATGGTAAATAAAAACATAATTCTGTTGATTCTCGATATATATACATGGATGTGTCAAAAAACAAAATACAAAACAAAAACCCAAACCCCAAAACCCAACTCTGAAATATCTTTCAGCTCTTCCCTGTAAGTAAAATGTAACACAGAAGTTTTAAGATCTCACATCATTCTTTTTTCCATAGTGGTGGTCTTTTCTTAGAAATGCAAATATTAAAGGTTTAATAAAGACAAGTCAGAAGGTGATTGATCCAGTTCAAAGAGGCCATCTTTTCCAACTGGTGCCAAGAAGTCTCTCACCAAGTCCCACAAAAACCTAGGATAAAGAAAAACAACCAGAATATAAGGAATGAAACATGTGCATATGCCCCAAATCTGTTGTACCAAGTATTTGTCTTAAAACAGATATCCTACCAAACCTGTCTCTTTAAAAAAATTAGTATTAGGTCATTATGAGAGAGAGGAAAGGAAGAATTTCATTACAGTACTTCTTATGGAAGGTTAGAGGTAGATATTCTGCCTCTAACATAATCTCAAAGATTGATCCAGATTGTTCTATATAAAGATGACATCAATAGGAAGTATTCCATATAGTGTATGCATTTTACAGAGATGAGATGATGCATCTTTGGCCCATCTAAACCTATTTTCAGCTTCACCCAGTGTATTCAATGTTAAGGGATTTCAGAAGCTCTAATCCAAAATATTTGGTGGGCCAAAGGTTCCCAAATCCTGCCATATAAGAGAAATGTGTTCTCACTGGGCTAAATCTAAGGCTATTCCCAACTAGAGTAGGCCATACCCCTTTGACACAGCTCTTACATGGGGAGGGAGGGTTGAGAATCTGAGATCAATTCTGTCAGGAGGTTAGACTCAGTTTCAGACCTAGACACCTAGCAGGGTTGTTGAAAGCAGAATGGTCAAAGCTGATACACCAGATCAAAATGCATCCATCCTCTTTGGGAATTAACAGAAGGGAATTGAAAGTGTGGGTGGTAATTAGGGTAGAGATATTCTTCAAGGGAAACTATAGGGTAGCAGCAGTAAGCAGCAGAAAGTGGCACTAGTAAAGAATTTTTCACAGAGAATAGCAGTGAGCTTCAAGTTAACTCTTGTTAGTACTGCACACAAAGAAGGTGATGGTAAACCTCTTCTGAGTGTCCTGCTTAGAAAATCCTAAGTGAGACAATCCAAAATTAAACAAGATTTAGTGTTGCAAGATGAGACTCCAGTGTTAGAACACACCCAATCAATTACTGGGGAAGAGCAAAAGGTAAGTATAAATGTACAATCACAGATGAAAAACTGTATTAAAAATGAAAGAACTTCTAATTGCTGATGTACACAGAGACAAAAGGACAGTGATGCTGCATTATGCATATAACTGGAACAATGAATGTAAGAAGTATAAAACAAGATAAACTGAAAATCATACAATAAAAAATTGAATGTTTCAGCAATGCAAAACTTGGTGAACATGAACTAAAGTGAACTAGAATATAATGTTCTCAATCAAATAGTTACAAAGTGTTTTTACAAAGTCTGAAGAAACAATGTGGCTCTAATTATGAGGTCACCAATAGTGCAAGCAGTTGAGGACTGTACTGTAAAGTCTGACTAAATAATACCAACCAAACTTCATGGAAAGCCAGTGAGCATAAATATAATTCATGTCTATGCTCCAACTGCCAATGCTGAAAAAGAAGATATTAGAAGATTTCATGCATGTGTCCAGCAGGAAGTTGATCATATACCACAACAGGATGTGCTAATAATCATGGTTAACAATGCAAAAGTAGGAAATAAAGCAGAACCAAATATTGTTGGAGAATTTGACCTACAAGTTAAAAATGAAGTAAAGGAATAGTTCATTGAATTATGTGAAACCAACATTTTTGTTTATCCTAAATAGGCAACCAAACAAATGATCATACACACACGTTACTATATGACCTGTTTGAAAATCAAATAGACCACATAACTGAAAGCAGAAGAAGCTCTATTCTGTCTGCAAAAACAAGACCAGGAACATACTATGGACTCTTAATATCAAAAATCAAAGTAGTACTGAAGAATTCTTAAACAATCATAGTTCAAAATGCAGTGACATAGCATTCCTGAAGAATTAGAAAACTATATAGAGAACAGATTTACATTAATAAATTCAGCTTAACATGAACCAGAAAAAGTATGCTGTAAAATTTTTTTCTCTGTGCCTGTAGTCAAAAGAAAAGTTGTATGGACAGTTGATAAAAATTCTTAGAATGGCTAACAAATAACAAGAAGCATGTGGTCACAAAAATAGGGTCAAAATCCTAAACACAACTTTCACATAGGGACAAAGATAACTATAATAAAACAATAATAATCTTTGGAAGAAACAAAAGAGAACTATCAGAAAGGGGAAACAAAAGATCTTTTCCACAAAGTATAAGAAATCAAAAAGATACTGAAGCATGAACAGAGGAATATCTGATCTGATCTGGATAAAATAAAGAGAAAATAAAAATTAAAAACTACATAAAAGATGTTAGGATGACAGATTCCTTCAAGGAAGAATCCTTTAGTGAAGATTTAGCAGTCCTACAAAGGGAAGTGAAAGATGTTCTCAGGTTGTTTTGAATAAATAAATCACCAGGAGCACCAATAGAACTATTTCAAGCTGCAGATCTTGATTGAATCCTAATAAGAATATGTCAACAAATGTGAAAAACAAACCATGGGCAAATTTAATATACATTCCAATCCCAACAAAAGGTGGCATCAATGATTAGAAAAACTATAGCTATCACATTAATTTTCATACAAGCAAGTGATGCCCCAGATTTTATAACAAATACCACCCATGGAGCAAGAAATGCCAGATGTTCAGGCAAAATTCAGAAATGAAGAGGCACAAAAGTTCATATTGCAAATATGGCAGGATCTTTTGCAGGTCATTTATTATCAGTGGCACCCTGAGTTGGAAACAACATGATGGAACATTACAACAACACTGGTGTCTCACTTCACAGAATAAGTCCAATTAGTAATAAATAAAGTTGGTTCCATGGATGTCAATTGAGCTATTCTGGCAAGGACTAATACTGAATTTAGCCCAGGATTTGTGACTTGAGATTTGCCAAAGCAACAACAAATGGGATTTTAAAAACATCTTGGAGGGAACGAAAAAGGAAAAAAAGGACTGCTACGATATGATGTGCATCCTAAAATACTTTGAGAATATTACATTACCATGGGAATTCTTAATACCAAGATGAGTTAGAAGCAAAAGAGGTCTAAGCATTTATTTGAAAGCTTTGGCTGATGACTTGAAGAATTTCCTTTAATAGAGAGAGATGCTCAGAATATATTGAGAAGCACTTTCTATTGGAGCAGCTGGCTTGGCTTGGCTTGGCTAACACCCAAGACTGCCCTTCTGTAGGTTCATAGTGATTAGGTTCATGTCGTCATCTGGACAGCATTATTTATTTATTTATTTCATTTGATTTGATTTATATACTGCCCATCTGGCAGCCAGGGCCACTCTTTGTTAGCAGAGTCTTTTTGCCATTGCTTCTGTATTTTATTTATGACCCACAAGACATTGCATGGGAGACTGTACAACACTAGTGTGGACGCACTTAAGGAGGACAATCCTGCATTTGAAGAGCTGTTAAGAGTGTCATCATCTACTGGAACACATTCCCTATTTGAACGACCGCCCAGTGCAAATCTGATTAAAAGAGAAAGAACCATAAAGAGGGAGATCAGAGACCTCAGATTTGTCCATCCATTGTGAACAGCTGGATTGCTCATTCATTCATAGGCATCCTTCAGTCTCAAGAGACCATGGTAACATGCTCTGTATCGAGAAGTGTCCTCTCCAGAGCATGAAGCCTGGGTAAAGTAGTATAGAGGATAGGCTGTTACCCAAGCAGCAGATCCCCCTCTCCACGTTGCTGAAATGGTCCAATGGAAAGGCAAGAGCCGATACAACTGGTTCCAGCGACATGGAGTTGGCAGAACGACACGAACTGCCTCCGGGACGCCGGCTCCAGATTTTGCCTTGAGGTTAACTCCTGAAGCCTTTTCCATGAGTGAATATAGCCACAAGGCAGCGGAGGTTTGAAATTGGAGTTTTCCTTCTCCTAGATGGGCTGCCTTCCATGGCTGACAAGGATAGAGTTAAATGCATGGCCAAGCATGCCCTTTTCTATTCTTGCCCTTTCCCTGCTACTCCCAGGGGGGATATCAAATCCTATATTTTCACAACAGATGAGGTGGGAGGACATATCCATTAGCTCCAGCCCATTCTCATCACACTGAGGGCGAACGGATGAATTGGAGAGTTCATTCTATTCATGGAGGCTGTCTCTTGTCTTATAAAACTAACCAGCGCTCAGAAAACATTCTTCTCTAGTCGGCAGCTCCGTGAATCTCCCAGCCTGAATGGCCCCTGGCCAGGCTAGCAAAGGGATCCTAGTTGCTGTTGCTCAAAAAAAGTACACAACCTTTGGAAATCAAGTTTCTGCACCACACAGAGAAATCTTTGCTGCAGAGCCAGGTGCTGGTCTAAGTGATCCATAGGGTCCCTTCCAGATCTTCAGTTCTAAGATTATTATTATTATTATAGAATACCTAGACTCAATAGACTCAGCAGGCACACAAGTTGCTTGTTCATAATCATCCTTACTTCACTTAAATGCTTTGTAACCCTAAATTATAAAAATCATGGCTAATTTTGCATCTGTACATAAAACTAGTGCATGTGATTTTAGGCAAATATGTGTCCATCCTCTTTTTCTGTGACACATTAGTATCCATTCTGGTATGTACATGGTAAGGCACATTTAAATGGGCTTCTGATTCGCAACCACTGTTTCAGCCACCAGAAGCAGAACTTGATGTTTTTTTCTAGGCCTCTGCTCACAGAATCCCCAAGGCACAAAGAAGGGCATTTCACTGGGGGCTTCTGGGAACTGAAGCTAGGAGGAAAGCAAAGCAAAGCAAAGGAAGAGGTGCCATTTTCATGGATGTACATAGATTTCCTCTAGTCTACCGAGAAGTAGTGCTTTTTTTTAAAAAAAATCAGTGCATTACATTTTAATGCATTGTTAATTTTTGTATAGTTGAGTTTTAAAACTATATTGTAATATTCTATTTTTAATTCTATATTTGTGTTTTATTCATTGCCTTGGGTGGTCCAGTAAGATGTCTTATAAATAAATTAATTTTAAAAATCCAATAAAGAGAAAATACTTTAAGGAGACTTGGCAAGAGATGCTAAACCAGCTGAGTATTTTGTGGGCAGATAAATATTGACTCATGTAGAAATGGGCCACATATTTTGCCTTCAGTTTGGTAGATAACATCACGCCACCTGAGAAGTTGCTACTTTGGGGATTGAATGGTTGCATTATTAATCTGTGCCTTGCTGATAATTAATGCCATTTAAATAAGCTTGTGTGTACTGAGGGCGAAAAGATGATACAGTTCTCACTGCACACAATTAGACATCCTCCTTCAATTATGCCTCCAAGACAGACTTTGATTCTCATGCTTCTTGCAGTCTTTCAAATTCCCTAATCTATAATGGAGAAGAGTTGTGCCAGCTCCCAAACTGAGAATCATAATAAAAGAAGGGCAAAATTTGGGAGCTCCCTCATTTACAGCCTGTCATATTATGCAAATATCTCCAAGGCGCCACACAAATTAAAAATAACTTAACTATGCACTTTACTGGGAATAAAATTTAAACAGCTCTCAGAGTTTTAACATATTAAAAATATTTAGTAAGGGCATTTCTTTAACTGTCTCTAGGCTAATTACTTTTAATAATTAACAGCCTATAAATGAGACTAATTAACCTTGTATTTCAGTATTATCTGCTGCTAATTGCTTTAATATTTTATTTCTAATAACCTCTAGGATTTCTGTATTTTAATGATTTTAAAATAACACTGCTGAATTTTGCCTTCTGACAGAATGACTTCCATTGTTCTTACAAGAGTACAAGCAGTCCATATTCTTTTAAGTTCCTTTGTTTGACTGTGCCCCTGACTGGCCACACTTGCCTTCTCCATTCATGATGCTGGACTACTACATTATGCTAAATCTTCCTTCCAAAAACCTTTCAATGGCTGAACGATAACAGCCTTTAAGGAACAGATTAACAAGAGATGCTGCTTCCAGTGTTTTATTGGTGACAACTGATTCACAGCTTTCAACTCTTTATCAACATCCCTCTTAACACCGGCCATGCCACAGGAAAGAACTGCTACTTCGATGGCTCATATCAACAGAGGAATTGATTGTATAGTGTTTCAAAAAGTCATCGTCAACACTAATAATTTCAAAGAGTGATTGCAAATATTCACCTATGTCTCCTCTCATAAGCCCTATTCAGGTGTTACTTTCAGGGACAGATTCTCTAAGCTTTGAAGGAAATGTTTAACCTGTTGAGATCTTGATATGAATATGTATTAAATATAAATGTTGTATAGTTAAATGTAAAATGGCTGATTTTACCTGAGTCATTGTACTGATTGTATTCAGGTGGGGATATCAAGGATTGAGACTTAACGTTGTACAGCTGTGGTACATGATGAAACTTTGTGTAACAGAAAATGAAGTAATGTATTTTCTTATTGGTCCCAGAACTGTACATAAGTCATGTGTAAAAGGAACATTTTATCTGCTCTAAGTCAGATCACTTTTTCCTGTGCAGTGTATCATATCATAGTATGTTATGGTACCAGATGAATGTCTGTTCTCTATGTATATATGTAAATAAACTAAGTTGATATTTTACTCTCTCAGTGTCATAGTGTCATAGTATCTCTGCTAACCAATATCTCCTTACTCTGCTACTGTTATGAGAATACATGTTATAATCAAAATTCTCAACATATCTTTGATTTCTACACATGGAAAGTCATCTGTCTTTAGAGATGTTCCTGCTTATGTTTAGAGTCAGAACATTGACAAATTAGAATTCTTGCTTGAACAGAGACCACACACACCCAGGAGCAGGATAACCAGGCAGGAACCTCTCATCCGCAGAAACATCATTTTTCACATGTAGAAAACAATGGCAGAGAGGGGAAAGGACAGCACTCCTTTTGAAACATGCTCATAGTTTGTCTGAACTTGCTCACAAAAGCTCACATTAAAATACAGCAGTTAGTCTTTAAGGTGCCACAACATTTTAATTTTTTTTTTTAAAAATTTAAATTTTTTTAAAAAAAATTTAATTTTTTTTTATTTTTGGAAGCACAATAATCTAGCTATGAAGGTAACACCTGAACAGATATACTGTATTGCATAGTTTTGGTGGCTGGAACTTAAAAGAGTATGATTAATATTTGCCAAAGCTTGGGACTAATTTTTCCCCAGTAATGATGGTATAACTACATTACATTGTGATTGCAACTTTACCAAGGATTTCAGTCCTTTTGCAGCATAACTGTACTTTTTCAGTTACTTCCATAGTTGAGGGGGGGCAGGTCCTCAGTAAATAGTACAGGAAGAATATCACATGGTTCAAATGCCGGCCCATCCTGTGTCTTTTTCTGCTGCCTCACAATCTGTTGAGGGGATGAAGACATGGATGGGAGGAGACTGTGTTGTGTAGTATAAACCAGTGGTGAGTAATAGTCAGGTTGTTTTTAACTGAAATTGTTTTAGTTACTTTTGAGTAATTGTGATAGTGAATATTTACTTTTTAAAAGCTGTAACAATAAGTTATTAATTGGTTGTCTGAAACCATAATTGTAACTAATTACTTTTTAAATGTAACATTCTCACCACTATTTCCCCCCTTGTATTATATCCCTTAACTAAATACAGAGCTCATCATGTTATAATGCAGTCCTATGGATGTCTACTTAAGCAAATCCCATAGAATTAAAATGAACTTATGCCAGGTAAATGAGTATGGAATTGCAGCTTCAAAATAGCACCCATGAGTCACTTAACGTTGTTGTGCGCTATCTTCAGCTGTAATGTAAAAGAGGATTTTATTACCCATCTGTGACATTTAATATATACAACAGAGCTTGGCTACAGTGATTAAGTTCTGGGGGGAGGGAGCACACAGAGATGCTGATATTCAAAATACTTTGGAAGTAACATCAAAAGAAGGTACTACTTCTGAAGGTAGTTCTCAGCCCTGATGTGTGAGCATTTTTCATTTATTTGGTGATGAAGGAAATGCACTGTTGCCATGTTCAGGATCAGTTGAGTCCTGACGATAAGAGGCAATTGTCAAGGCTGAGCCAGAGTTTGAATCATGGTGAATGCTGGTGCTGGTAGAGAGTTTGAGTCATGTCTCACTTGTATTAGAACAGCCATACTCACCGCTGAGAGTCTGTGCTGAACTTTTGCCTCTTTAATGTAGCTGTGATGGTCTGTTCGACATCCTACAAAATATAAAATGGGAAAGACCTAAGCATGTAGTCCTTCTGTGGAGACTAAAGAGAACACTTAGCTTTTTGGCAATAGCAATGATAGTACTTGCCAGGGTTTTTTAGGTATAGAATACCCAGAGGTAGTTTACCGTTCCCTTCTTCTGGAATACTCTCTACTCTGGAACTGTGCAGTTTGCCCAAGGCTGGCTCTTATACAAGGAGGCCAAGTGGGGGATTGGACTCCTGACCTCTGGCACTGCAGGCAGATACTACAAAGTGTACTTCAAATGCACAGAGTTCAAATGCATATCCACTAAGTCAGGAGTCCTTTCACTTCTCTATAAGGGTTGTTTCTGTTGAAGCAGTGGTGACTGCTGCTAACTCTAGCTTGCAATTCAGGAAGGAGGGGCTAAGTGTGTGTGTGTGTGTGTGTGTGTGTGTGTGTGTGTGTGTGTGTGTGTGTGTGTGTGTGTGTGTGTGTGTGTGTGTGTGTGTGTGTGTGTGTGTGTGTGTGTGTGTGTGTGTGTGTGTGTGACTGAGAGAGAGAGAGAGAGAGAGAGTTGTCTGAGGTCATCAGGTGCCCCGGTGGATGCTGAAAAATGTGGATTAGATTGCGGTCGAACTTTCAGCTGGATGGGATCAACAGCTCCAAATCCCACAAGGCACTAGTCCCCATCGTGTCTGGCATGGGTGAGGCCTCCTCCAGGACACTGTTCTGTAAAAAAAGAGGCCCGCAGATACCCGCAACAAGAAGGGGGAAATGGACATTTAATGGGGAGACACAGCTGAGATTTCAGGTGGAGACTGCAGCTCATAATCTTGGCCACATTATTTTACATCAGACCATACTGCATACAGCTAAGAGGCACAGTCACTTGCAATCACATTCTCAAGAACTGGGAGCTTAAAGGGACCAAATGACCATGCAATCTAGCTCATCACTATCTCATACCATCATCATAATTGTGTGTCATCAAGTTGGTGCTATGTCTACCCTCCCAGGATTTTCAAGGTGTAAAGCACTCAGAAACATTTTACCAGTCCTGCTGGCACTCTGAGGCTATGCATCTAATAGGCCTTGAGATACAAATTCTACAGACTCCACAAATTAGAACTGTAGCATCACATATGCAAGCTTTGAGGAAGATACTGATGATACCTTATGACCATACAGCTACACATTAAGCTGCCACTAGATCAATACCAAATGTCACCACCCCATGGTTGCTACGGTGTATTTGTCACCGTGAGAGCTGGCCTCCTTTCAGTGATATCTGAGAATCAGGTTTATAACACATATAATTTAAAAAATCTGTTGGCATCTCATTTAAGGCTTTGATGAGTGTTGTTGTCATGTGCTGTCAAGTTGGAACCAACTTAGGTAAAGGTAAAGGTTCCCCTTGACATTTAGTCCAGTCGTGTCCGACTCTAGGGGGCGGTGCTCATCCCTGTCTCCAAGCCGTAGAGCCAGCATGGTCACGTGGCCAGCACAACTAGACATGGAATGCCGTTACCTTCCCAACATGGTGGTACCTATTTATGTACTTGCATTTAAATGCTTTCGAACTGCTAGGTTGGCAGGAGCTGGGACAAGTGATGGGAGCTCACTCCGTCACATGGATTCGATCTTACGACTGCTGGTCTTCTGACCTTGCAGCACAGAGGCTTCTGTGGTTTAACCCGCAGTGCCACCACGTCCCTTCACCGACTTAGAGTAATCCTAATAGGGCTTTCAAGGTAAGTGAGGTATTTAAGGAGGGGTTTTACCAGTTCCATACACACACCAGTAAGTTTCCATGGCTGAAGTGGGGAATCTAACCCAGAGCCCATTACTCTATCCAGTACACAATGCTGAGTACCCCATGATGAGTGCACTTACTCTTATTTGTTTTCTTAGAAATTTGTTAGACCCCTGGAGTTTTGATGCTTCACCCTGCAAAAATAATAAAATACTTTAGACATGCCTCACTACATTTTTCAGTTCATAAACATCAGTAGTTTAATCAAGGTCCATTCAGTAGAATAGCAGAGTGCCTAAGAACAAAAGAACAGGAATATATTTTGAGCAAGGGGTTGGACTTGATGGCCTTATAAGGCCCCTTCCAACTTCATTCTTCTATGATTCTATTATATTTGCAGTATTGGTGCTTTTAAAACTGATATACTTGCAGACCAGTAGACAACTATTTTTCCGAGGTTTCAGAGTTTCTCTTAACTGGCTAGGCCCTTCTATACTATTCTGTGGGCGCCCTCCTCTTTTTACAAAGAACATGTTTGGGAGATGCTCAATTAGAACTATTATTGGTGTCCAGGACAAAAAAAACCATTGAAGTTGGGCTTGGAAAAAGTATTTATTTTGGGGAGTATAAGTCTGAGAATAGTCCAGCCAGCATAGAGGAGAAGGGGTTTGTGTGTAAGCCAGATGTTCATCACCTAGGTTCTTTCTTCTAACAATAAGCATCATTTACTGTGACTTAAGAAAGAGCCATTAAGTTCCAGAATTTGGCGTCATGAGCATTAAGTATCTTATTTCTAAACAAACACACCAGGTGTTGTTATTCTTGTTCTTTCACAATCTGTCCTGCTTCCTAGCAATGTCCTTGAAGCAGCTGATAACAATTAAAATGCACTACATGCACTCACTACAATTAAAAACGATGAACAAAAATAAAAAGAAGGCATAAACACCTCCATCTGAATGGAAGATGGAAATGTCCCCCGTCTGCCTTTTCACTGCACCCTTGGGTCTTACCTCTAATTCTTTTACAGTCTTCTCTCTGATGCTTACAATGCCAGCAAAAGTCATGGTATCCTTGATTTCTTTCTCCATTGCTTGAATCTCCTCCCATTTCACAATAATTTGACACCTCAGGGATGTCAGCTGCTCAGCAGTGGAAAGAAAAAGACTTGCTGCTTTGTCTGACTCTGCCTGGTCCTTTTCTGCAAGTGCAAGGAAGCATCTGTCACTAGGGCAAGAGTGCTGGGCCTGCCCTGTGACTTTCAAAGTCAAATATGGGCAACATACTAGCAGATCTTGAGAAACAGAGTAAACATAGGTTGACGTCAACTGCTGTGATGAAGATATCCCCCTAGCAGCTACAGCATCTTCTGTGTGATCCATGAAGTCTATGTCATTGTTCAATGCAACGTAATATCTTACCTGCCGTTTTGGAAACAGACTGGCTCACCCACAATTCAATTTCTAACTCGTGTCTGAGTCTAAAATGCAGTGAGAGAAAGAGAATGAATATGTTTATTAATGCCAGTCTAATAGCAGCAGAGTTTTTCAGCAATGCATAAGCTTGCAAAGTTATTTTTAGGAGGCATAAATGATATAATGAGATGCTGCATTATGACAATGACTAAGCAGGAGGAGAAGGATTCTCTGAGACCCAGAGCATCTTCCTACCACTACTACAGTTGGCTTTATATCAGGGGTTCCCAACCTTAGGTAACCCAGGAGTTTTGGACTGCAGTTCCCAGAAACCCCAGTCAGGACATCTGGTGGTAAAGACTTTTGGGAATTGAAGTGCAAGAACACCTGGGCTACTCAAGGCTGGGAACAACTACATTATACTGTATGTTTCATTCTTCTTTAAAGTAACTTTACAGTCTTGATAATCAGAGCCAGGAAAAGTAGAGAAACCAGTGAATGCCTATGCACAACAATTACTGTAGACATGAGAATGGAACTAAACCTACATTTCAACACCACCTCATCTACCTCATTATTACTTCAGTGAATTTGAGACTGAAGCCACTCAGGAGGTTATCAGGTCATATCCTGATAATCTTTTTCTCAAATGCAAACTATGAAATGAAACCCCGTTTCGCTGGCCACTTCTCTTTTAAAGGTTTGTGATTTTTTTTAAAGCAGGTTATACCAAGGTTCATCCAGCCGTTGATGAACTATCAGTTCCATTATCCCTTCTCGTTGGCCCGCCTGGCTGAGACAGTTGGAAACTGCAGTCCAACTAGATCACCTTATCTTGTTTACTTCAGGAGTGTCACTTTGGATGACAGACACAGTCGATCACCAGATTTGTGAATGGCAACAGCTAAAACAAGTCTCTTGGTTAATCTGATGCATGATACCCTCTATTGGAGCAGCCTCATAACAAATAAACCCTCTACAATAGGAATTCAAGGTCATTCTGTTAAAACATCCTTTGACATAATTGAGAGGGCAGAAGTCCTTCAGGATGTTGCAGACACACAAAGGGTTTGTCAGGCTTTGTTCATAATCCTCCTTTTCATGAACAAAAGACTGGTTAAGAACGTTTAATGTGAGGTGAAAGATGTGATCTTCTTAAGGTAGGTGTTAGGAAACAAGTCTCATTAAATTTAGTGTGTGGGTAAAGCAATTCAGGATTGCACTGCCCAGCTGTTTAAATCCTGCTGCATTTAGTGGAAAGCACCAGTATGCAGGATCACAAAAATGCCATATGTATTCTGTGGCTTCAAAGGGGGTTTGAGATTTGTTCTCTGCTGAATCAAATATTTTATGATGAGGAAGAAGGTAAAATGGATGAGCTGTTCTCGTTCACAGGAAAAGGAATTCGAATAGCCCAGGAACAATCACCAAGAACACCTTGGTCTGTCTCTCACCTCACCACTTGTTTCTGCTACATTAAATAGACTATGGTGAGGCCACGCTTGGCTGATCATACCAAGGGTAGTGTCACATATAACAAAACAATATCCCTCACAATGGGGGAAGTGACCTTTGGAAATACAGGTTAGTCTGAGGAAGAATGATTTCCATAAACATGGCATACCCGTATATAAGCAACTCTGTCAAACTCAAACAACTTACTCTTCATTCCTTGCTAAGGCTGATTTGGATTTCTGCACAAGAACCTGTACATCATGCCTATGCTCTTCTATTTCATGAGTCATCACTGCCCTCTTTTCCATGCCTTTTACTTCATTCTGCAAGGTCTATTTTGTTGCAGGGGAAAAGAAAATATGACGACATTCCAACAAAAGAGAAGGATAGAAACTTTTAAGTTGCATGTTTATGCAATTTTAAGTCCCTGGGTCTGTAAGACATCTCTGAAATTTGTCTTTCATTCACAGTTATTGGTTATGAATGAATATGGACAAGTCTCAGTACTTCCAGTGTAAAGCTATCATGAATAATAACATTCATGTGCTGTCAAGTCAATGACTCACGGTGACCCTTTTCAGGGTTTTCTAGATACTCAGAAATGGTTTACCACTCCCTTCTTCTGGGGGCATTCTGGGACTGCACGGCTTGCCCAAGGCCATACAGGCTGGCTCTTCTAGGATCCACAGTGGATAATTAAATGCCCAAAGAGATGGCTAACTCACTGAGCTACCCAGCCACCTATCATACATTCCTGAACACACACACACACACACACACACACACACACACACACAAACACACACACACACACACACACACACACACACACACACACACACACACACACACACAAAGAGACACAGCAAGATGTGGTTGTAAACTATATCACAGATCACCTACAACAGAAAAAGATATGCTTAGGGTTACAACTCCCACAATCTCCAGCCATTATGGTCACTGGCCCCTTCAAAAGTAACTTTTTCAAGTTCTTATTATATTCTTATAACCATTCATTCATTCATTCATTCATTCATTCATTCATTCATTCATTCATTCATTCATTCATTCATTCATTCATTCATTCATTCATCCATTTGTTAGTATTTATATACCATATTTCCCCTAATAAACTCAAGGTGGTGTAAATTTCTCCCTATCCCCCATTATAACCAGAGCTTGAAAATATAACATTTCCAATTTCTGATCTATACAATTGTTTCTGATCTAAACACCACTGGCACCCCTGCTGGCACACCATCAATACCCACCCCAAGCACCTGAGGAAGGGCAGTAGCTGGGTCTGAGTCAGGTGTGGAGCAGGGTTGACTAGCCCAGGAAGGGGAAGAGGCTGTGGCAGATGGAAGTCACCTGGGGAAGGAAGAGGAAGAGGAGGCCATCTACCAGTTGGGGACCATTAAAGAGGCCCTGGTGGAGATGTCTGGGTATGGTGAGGGATACCTGTACCCATTGGGGAGGCAGTGGAAGCCTCAGAGATGGAGGAGGAAGGAGCTTGAGGAGATGCCTGGGAGGAGCTGGCGGAGGCATTGCCAAGGACTTTTGGAGTGTTGAGGAGGCATGAGACTATATAAACCAGGAGGAGCCCCAAAACAAGGTCCTTGTACTGCTCTGACTGCCTTGGGGGCAAGGTAGTAGGATAGGAGTATCAGACCCATCCCCACATCCCAAAACTGTGGCTGCCATCTCCATCAACCCAACCCAGAAGGCCAGTCAGGCCCCAGGACCTCCCAAAGGCAATGATGGAGGTAAAACAAACAAACAAACAAACAAACAAAGGAAACAGCAGCAGCACCTCCAACAGCAAAAGCTACAACAACCACAGCAGCAGTTGGCCCCAGTGAGACTCAAACTCTGATCAGAGCACAGATTTACACGCTGTCCCTCCTTCATGCACCCACCTTTGACCATCATGAAGGTCCTTATAGATAGAAACTAAGGACTTTTGAGACCAGTGGAGTTACGTAGGGGCCCAGACTGGACTGAGTCATCCCAGGGGCAAGTGCCAATCACTCTGCTTTAGGAAAGCTCCCAAAAGTAGAAGGAACTCCTGAGTTTGCTGCAACTCATACCTCCGTATCAATAAACCCAGCATTTGCTGATCAAGGCCATCAGGAGTCAATGGATATGGGAATGGAGAAGGGATTGCCCATTGATCTCACACTGAGTAGGGGCAGTGGCACACAGAACATTTTATCTGGATTCATTCCTACATCAGGCAAAAATTGCAACCCATTTACAAGGGTTACAATTTACTCACTGCTATCCCTGATAACTACTGTATATTGTTTACAAGAGTGGGAAACAAAATTTATCATGCCACTGAAATTCATCATGTTTTTGGAGTTTGGAAAGTAGTTCTTGGAGAGGAGTAGACCACAACCACATCGTTGTATAAACAGTGTGTATTATTAGCAAAATACATTGCAAAGATACGTGCAAGAATGGTTTATTCTTCTGGAAACTGCTTGGAAAAATATGCACACATTATGCAGGCAAAAATGTGGATTTTCAAAAAACCATATGAAAATGAATAGCAATTTTCATAGTCTAAAGTTACATTTATAAATATATGAAAAATTGGGACAGAAAGGAGTTAGCATTGGGTAAAAAAGATGTTGATGAAACTGAGCTTGACAGAATTATCCGTTCTTCCCTTTCCACACCTCCAGTGGTGCAATCCACTCTATGACTTCAACATTGTATCAATTTATGGGGAATATTTATTATAGAAAGCATGCATGGCAAGAAGAGTCATCCGCTGAATTCTAGGAGACCAGATAAAACACTTTATAATTAAGGACCTTCAGCATAACCCTAGACAAAAGTATATATCAATACAGAATTTTAAAAAATTTATTACTCTGTACTGCATGGTAGGCAAAGCATCCAACAGGATCACCATGTAGAGTTCATATTCATTCTGTAAGGTAAAATTAAATAGGAGTGTTAGTAAAAAAAAGTCATCAAGACTGTTTACAGACTGATCTATGCCATTCTTTGTTCTCAGATGAGAACTTTCGAATGTGGCCGCAAGTGGCTGGGTGGGACCGCCTCATTTTCTTTTCCTCCTCTGTCTTTGAAATACGTACATTGAAACATACAGTTTTCCCTTGAGGGAAGAGAGAAATGTATGTTTCAATGTATTTACTGCATTGGCGTAGTAAGAAGAACTTGATAAATTAAATCAATAATATTTTAACTAATTGTAAAGCTGGCCACTGCCTGAAGATTCTGCATTTTAGTAATCATTTTGAGTTACCATCTTTCATCTCTATTGAACTGATCAAATGCAGTGCAATCCTGTGCATCTCTAGAGAAGTAGGCCTTATTAGATCCAATGGGGTTTGCCCAAGATTGCCATTTTCCTAGTTGTCAATTCCCCAAACTTCAGCATAAGTTTATTTGCAAAACAGAAAGGTATTTTCTCAATTTATTTTTCAAAGTTCCATTGGTTCCAGCCAGCACAGAACTGCAGGAATCTCCATCCAAAAACATCTAGAGGGCCATAGTTGTCCGCTATAAAGTAACCACTAATTTCTTTTTAAAATCACAGTGCCTTGGTCACCCTGTACGACCTTGCTGGGAGAGAGATGGGGGAGTGTGACACTGTTGATACTCCTAGACATCTCAATGGCTTTCGATTCCATTGACCATGGTGTCTTTCTGGAAAGGCTGGCTGGGTTGGGAGTTGGGGGCACCGCTTTATGGTGGTTCCACTCCTTCCTAGCTGACCATGTCCAGAGGGTGGTGCTGGGGGACAGTTGCTCTGTCCCATGGCGTTTATGTCATGGAGTTCCTCAGGGCTCGATACTGTCCCCATTGCTGTTTAACATCTACATGAAACCGCTGGGAGAGGTCATCAGGAGGTTTGGGCTGAGGAGTCAGCAATATGCTGACAACACCCAGCTCTAACTCTTGTTTCGCACCAATCCAGATGAGTCAGTTTCTGTGCTGAACTTGTGTCTGTACCTGATAATGGACTGGATGAGGGTTAATAAATTGGAACTCAATCCAGACAGGACAGAAGTGCTGTTAGTGGGTGCTTCGCTGGACAGGCTGGAGGGCCATTTCCCTGCCCTGAATGGGGTTGCACTCCTCCTAAGGGAAAGGGTCCATGGCCTGGGGGTGCTCCTGGACCCCAGTCTATCTCTGGAAGCCCAGCTTCTTCAGCTGTGGAAATTATACCAACTACGGCCCTACCTGGACGAGCAGAGTCTCATGACAGTTACACACACACTGGTAACATCTTGTATAGACTACTGCAATGTGCTCTACGTGGGGCTGCCTTTGAAGATGGTCCAGTGAATCGAGGTGCATGGCTGGTGAGTGATGGGGCCACTAGGGGACATATCAAGCCAATACTGTTTAAATTACATTGGCTACTAGTTGCTGCCCGGGCCCAATTCAAAGTGCTTGTTTTGACCTATAGAGTCCTAGATGGCTTGGGCCCTAGATACCTGAATCGTCCTGATGGCAATTTTTTGAGTTTATATTTTCATTGCTTTATCTTTCTTATTGTATTTTAATTGTTGTAAGCTGCCCAGAGACCTTTGGGTAGAGTGGGCAGCATATAAGTTAAATAAATAAATAAATAAATAAATAAATAAATAAATAAATAAATAAATAAATAAATAAATAAATAAATTGCTCCAAGTTCCAGGGGTTGCATATACACCACACTTTGCCAAAATGGCAGAGATGAGGATGGAGCGACTTTTGCCAGTTTTTTCTCTGGATTTGTTCTCTACACTTCTCACTTGCCTGCAATGGGAGGGAAATTCTATATGCCACCTTCAAGATTGCATAAAGTTTCCTTGTGTTGGGAAAATGGTTGATCTGCTCTTCACAGGGGCCACCCTCTGATCCTTTCTCCCCTCTCTGTCATCAAAGTGCCAACATCTCAGAAGTGTGAGCTCCGCATATCCTTTGCCAAGGGCAGGAAGGGGAAATACAAATTCAGAGCACTCCTTCCAACATCAGGACAGTTCATTTTTCTCATGAGCCTCTTCTACTAAGCTGGGGATCACAGGATTTTGTCGCTGGAGAATGTTTTCCCCCCTTTTTCATCTGTCTAGATATCCGGAATTGAGAATATTTCCCACTGAAGCAATCAAAAAGGCTTAATGTGTGAGCAAGATCAAATTGAAAGATCTACATTTTAAAGTATTCATAGACTGACATGGATTTTGTTTCCCATTGTGCCTTTGTTGTATACTAATTTCACTTACTTGGAGGGCCTAAGCATGACCCAGAAATAAAAGAATGTTGCTTCCAAGATCCCATAGCCAGTATGGCTGCTATCATGATAGCTATGGGATTTTGGACGTTTACATTTAAAAGGCAAGGTTTCTGTAATAGCTTTGTATTACCTATTTCTGTAGCTCTAGTAATACCTATGTAAATGACCCATTACCTGGAGACAAGGAAGTACTTCTACTATTAGTAAAACTATTTCCACAGAGGAAGAACTCTATCAGTTGCAACAACAAAATCAATACACAGAAGGTAAGTTCCCCGTAAGTTACAATATTATGGTTTGCAGAACAGTTTTGAAAAGATTTTAAATTTGCCTAGGCCTATGCTCCTTCTTTCCTTTGCCTCCTCCTCCTCCTGCCAGTCCTCTACTCTTTCTTCTCAAACCCCTCCTATGTTACTAACCAAATGCCTATATATGTCTACAAGGTTATCTTGCATGGTTCGCTTAACCCCCCTTTAAAATACATGCATGAGATATGAAAGGGAAAGTCTATGCACATAGATTTATCATATTTAGACTCCTTGGAAGCTGAAATGTTACACAACTAGGGGTGTGACATTTGTTGTTGTTGGGACTCCAGTTCCAAGAATCCCTGAGGCAGAAATCTATCAGTTCTTGCTTATGGACACACCTACATTTTTATCAGTTGGGACAAGGCCTTGTGGTGGAGTCGAAGCAGTGTGGGATATGTAGTCAGAGAAATGTACAATGGAGTCAGACAGGTTCTGTGTGAAGGTGATTTGAGAGGCATTGGAATGTGTTTTTCTAAGTGGTGTGACAGTGTTTTTCTGAAGACTGGTACAGCATGATCCGTGATAAGCTGAAGGTCAAACAAAAAGGCCCATGAAAAGACTCAACATTCCGAACTAACTGGAGAAGAGATAACACACCTGGATCCTCATGGGAACTGAGGGCGGAGGAAGGTGTTACATCCCCTTGAGGCTAATTGGTTAACAGCCATGAAGTGTCAAGAAGAAGGGAGGAGTTAAGAGAATGTGGAAAAGATGGAAGGAGAAGTATGTGTTTGAGTTTAGCTACAAGCTAACTGATTTCTGAAGGATCTGAGAGGATGATTCTTTCTGGAATGTGTTATGTAGTTGGATGGTAAAAAAATGTAATTGCCAGAAGGAGGTGGGGCTAGCCCACCTTAGCCCATCTTAGTGTTTCTTATTTTAATGGGTATTAGTTATTTTATTTAACTGTAATAATCTTTGAATATGTTCTTTATGCTAAAGCTTGAGCAATATAAACTGAATCTATGAAACTCTGTTTTTCTAATAAAAAATAATTATAAAAATTCTTACAAAGGACTGGTGTCTTGAACAGCAGGGTCTGGCTAAATCCAGGAGAGTGAAGAGGGCCAAAAACCAGCTATCATTGAGAGTCCTAACTAACTGAGCTTTTGTGAATTCTAAGGAATTACAAAGCCCGTGTTTCAGTATTTGCATT